>NW_027472842.1:0-228232 GCF_030347505.1 Rhynchophorus ferrugineus
AATTGCATTATCTCTTATAGTTTCCGAGATATGGACTATCGATAATTTACACCTTAGGCTCTGCTTCCAACTTGGGCCCAAATTGTAAAATGGTCTTATCTATTGGCGATTTCGTTCCAATTCACATTCCAAGTAATATTCGGCATGCTAATTACATTGCCGGTTGCCAAATTGCATTATCTCTTATAGTTTCCGAGATATGGACTATCGATAATTTACACCTTAGGCTCTGCTTCTAACTTGGGCCCAAATTGTAAAATGGTCTTATCTATTGGCGATTTCGTTCCAATTCACATTCCAAGTAATATTCGGCATGCTAATTACATTGCCGGTTGCCAAATTGCATTACCTCTTATAGTTTCCGAGATATGGACTATCGATAATTTACACCTTAGGCTCTGCTTCTAACTTGGGCCCAAATTGTAAAATGGTCTTATCTATTGGCGATTTCGTTCCAATTCACATTCCAAGTAATATTCGGCATGCTAATTACATTGCCGGTTGCCAAATTGCATTATCTCTTATAGTTACCGAGATATGGACTATCGATAATTTACACCTTAGGCTCTGCTTCTAACTTGGGCCCAAATTGTAAAATGGTCTTATCTATTGGCGATTTCGTTCCAATTCACATTCCAAGTAATATTCGGCATGCTAATTACATTGCCGGTTGCCAAATTGCATTATCTCTTATAGTTTCCGAGATATGGACTATCGATAATTTACATCTTAGGCTCTGCTTCTAACTTGGGCCCAAATTGTAAAATGGTCTTATCTATTGGCGATTTCGTTCCAATTCACATTCCAAGTAATATTCGGCATGCTAATTACATTGCCGGTTGCCAAATTGCATTATCTCTTATAGTTTCCGAGATATGGACTATCGATAATTTACACCTTAGGCTCTGCTTCTAACTTGGGCCCAAATTGTAAAATGGTCTTATCTATTGGCGATTTCGTACCAATTCACATTCCAAGTAATATTCGGCATGCTAATTACATTGCCGGTTGCCAAATTGCATTATCTCTTATAGTTTCCGAGATATGGACTATCGATAATTTACACCTTAGGCTCTGCTTCTAACTTGGGCCCAAATTGTAAAATGGTCTTATCTATTGGCGATTTCGTTCCAATTCACATTTCAAGTAATATTCGGCATGCTAATTACATTGCCGGTTGCCAAATTGCATTATCTCTTATAGTTTCCGAGATATGGACTATCGATAATTTACACCTTAGGCTCTGCTTCTAACTTGGGCCCAAATTGTAAAATGGTCTTATCTATTGGCGATTTCGTACCAATTCACATTCCAAGTAATATTCGGCATGCTAATTACATTGCCGGTTGCCAAATTGCATTATCTCTTATAGTTTCCGAGATATGGACTATCGATAATTTACACCTTAGGCTCTGCTTCTAACTTGGGCCCAAATTGTAAAATGGTCTTATCTATTGGCGATTTCGTTCCAATTCACATTCCAAGTAATATTCGGCATGCTAATTACATTGCCGGTTGCCAAATTGCATTATCTCTTATAGTTTCCGAGATATGGACTATCGATAATTTACACCTAAGGCTCTGCTTCTAACTTGGGCCCAAATTGTAAAATGGTCTTATCTATTGGCGATTTAGTTCCAATTCACATTCCAAGTAATATTCGGCATGCTAATTACATTGCCGGTTGCCAAATTGCATTATCTCTTATAGTTTCCGAGATATGGACTATCGATAATTTACACCTTAGGCTCTGCTTCTAACTTGGGCCCAAATTGTAAAATGGTCTTATCTATTGGCGATTTCGTTCCAATTCACATTCCAAGTAATATTCGGCATGCTTATTACATTGCCGGTTGCCAAATTGCATTATCTCTTATAGTTTCCGAGATATGGACTATCGATAATTTACACCTTAGGCTCTGCTTCTAACTTGGGCCCAAATTGTAAAATGGTCTTATCTATTGGCGATTTCGTTCCAATTCACATTCCAAGTAATATTCGGCATGCTAATTACATTGCCGGTTGCCAAATTGCATTATCTCTTATAGTTTCCGAGATATGGACTATCGATAATTTACACCTTAGGCTCTGCTTCTAACTTGGGCCCAAATTGTAAAATGGTCTTATCTATTGGCGATTTCGTTCCAATTCACATTCCAAGTAATATTCGGCATGCTAATTACATTGCCGGTTGCCAAATTGCATTACCTCTTATAGTTTCCGAGATATAGACTATCGATAATTTACACCTTAGGCTCTGCTTCTAACTTGGGCCCAAATTGTAAAATGGTCTTATCTATTGGCGATTTCGTACCAATTCACATTCCAAGTAATATTCGGCATGCTAATTACATTGCCGGTTGCCAAATTGCATTATCTCTTATAGTTTCCGAGATATGGACTATCGATAATTTACACCTTAGGCTCTGCTTCTAACTTGGGCCCAAATTGTAAAATGGTCTTATCTATTGGCGATTTCGTTCCAATTCACATTCCAAGTAATATTCGGCATGCTAATTACATTGCCGGTTGCCAAATTGCATTATCTCTTATAGTTTCCGAGATATGGACTATCGATAATTTACACCTTAGGCTCTGCTTCTAACTTGGGCCCAAATTGTAAAATGGTCTTATCTATTGGCGATTTCGTACCAATTCACATTCCAAGTAATATTCGGCATGCTAATTACATTGCCGGTTGCCAAATTGCATTATCTCTTATAGTTTCCGAGATATGGACTATCGATAATTTACACCTTAGGCTCTGCTTCTAACTTGGGCCCAAATTGTAAAATGGTCTTATCTATTGGCGATTTCGTTCCAATTCGCATTCCAAGTAATATTCGGCATGCTAATTACATTGCCGGTTGCCAAATTGCATTATCTCTTATAGTTTCCGAGATATGGACTATCGATAATTTACACCTTAGGCTCTGCTTCTAACTTGGGCCCAAATTGTAAAATGGTCTTATCTATTGGCGATTTCGTCCCAATTCACATTCCAAGTGATATTCGGCATGCTAATTACATTGCCGGTTGCGAAATTGCATTATCTCTTATAGTTTCCGAGATATGGACTATCGATAATTTACACCTTAGGCTCTGCTTCTAACTTGGGCCCAAATTGTAAAATGGTCTTATCTATTGGCGATTTCGTTCCAATTCACATTCCAAGTAATATTCGGCATGCTAATTACATTGCCGGTTGCCAAATTGCATTATCTCTTATAGTTTCCGAGATATGGACTATCGATAATTTACACCTTAGGCTCTGCTTCTAACTTGGGCCCAAATTGTAAAATGGTCTTATCTATTGGCGATTTCGTTCCAATTCACACTCCAAGTAATATTCGGCATGCTAATTACATTGCCGGTTGCGAAATTGCATTATCTCTTATAGTTTCCGAGATATGGACTATCGATAATTTACACCTTATGCTCTGCTTCTAACTTGGGCCCAAATTGTAAAATGGTCTTATCTATTGGCGATTTCGTTCCAATTCACATTCCAAGTAATATTCGGCATGCTAATTATATTGCCGGTTGCCAAATTGCATTATCTCTTATAGTTTCCGAGATATAGACTATCGATAATTTACACCTTAGGCTCTGCTTCTAACTTGGGCCCAAATTGTAAAATGGTCTTATCTATTGGCGATTTCGTTCCAATTCACATTCCAAGTAATATTCGGCATGCTAATTACATTGCCGGTTGCCAAATTGCATTATCTCTTATAGTTTCCGAGATATGGACTATCGATAATTTACACCTTAGGCTCTGCTTCTAACTTGGGCCCAAATTGTAAAATGGTCTTATCTATTGGCGATTTCGTACCAATTCACATTCCAAGTAATATTCGGCATGCTAATTACATTGCCGGTTGCCAAATTGCATTATCTCTTATAGTTTCCGAGATATGGACTATCGATAATTTACACCTTAGGCTCTGCTTCTAACTTGGGCCCAAATTGTAAAATGGTCTTATCTATTGGCGATTTCGTTCCAATTCACATTCCAAGTAATATTCGGCATGCTAATTACATTGCCGGTTGCCAAATTGCATTATCTCTTATAGTTTCCGAGATATCGACTATCGATAATTTACACCTTAGGCTCTGCTTCTAACTTGGGCCCAAATTGTAAAATGGTCTTATCTATTGGCGATTTCGTCCCAATTCACATTCCAAGTGATATTCGGCATGCTAATTACATTGCCGGTTGCGAAATTGCATTATCTCTTATAGTTTCCGAGATATGGACTATCGATAATTTACACCTTAGGCTCTGCTTCTAACTTGGGCCCAAATTGTAAAATGTTCTTATCTATTGGCGATTTCGTTCCAATTCACATTCCAAGTAATATTCGGCATGCTAATTACATTGCCGGTTGCCAAATTGCATTATCTCTTATAGTTTCCGAGATATGGACTATCGATAATTTACACCTAAGGCTCTGCTTCTAACTTGGGCCCAAATTGTAAAATGGTCTTATCTATTGGCGATTTAGTTCCAATTCACATTCCAAGTAATATTCGGCATGCTAATTACATTGCCGGTTGCCAAATTGCATTATCTCTTATAGTTTCCGAGATATGGACTATCGATAATTTACACCTTAGGCTCTGCTTCTAACTTGGGCCCAAATTGTAAAATGGTCTTATCTATTGGCGATTTCGTTCCAATTCACATTTCAAGTAATATTCGGCATGCTAATTACATTGCCGGTTGCCAAATTGCATTATCTCTTATAGTTTCCGAGATATGGACTATCGATAATTTACACCTTAGGCTCTGCTTCTAACTTGGGCCCAAATTGTAAAATGGTCTTATCTATTGGCGATTTCGTTCCAATTCACATTCCAAGTAATATTCGGCATGCTAATTACATTGCCGGTTGCCAAATTGCATTATCTCTTATAGTTTCCGAGATATGGACTATCGATAATTTACACCTTAGGCTCTGCTTCTAACTTGGGCCCAAATTGTAAAATGGTCTTATCTATTGGCGATTTCGTACCAATTCACATTCCAAGTAATATTCGGCATGCTAATTACATTGCCGGTTGCCAAATTGCATTATCTCTTATAGTTTCCGAGATATGGACTATCGATAATTTACACCTTAGGCTCTGCTTCTAACTTGGGCCCAAATTGTAAAATGGTCTTATCTATTGGCGATTTCGTTCCAATTCACATTCCAAGTAATATTCGGCATGCTAATTACATTGCCGGTTGCCAAATTGCATTATCTCTTATAGTTTCCGAGATATGGACTATCGATAATTTACACCTTAGGCTCTGCTTCTAACTTGGGCCCAAATTGTAAAATGGTCTTATCTATTGGCGATTTCGTCCCAATTCACATTCCAAGTGATATTCGGCATGCTAATTACATTGCCGGTTGCGAAATTGCATTATCTCTTATAGTTTCCGAGATATGGACTATCGATAATTTACACCTTAGGCTCTGCTTCTAACTTGGGCCCAAATTGTAAAATGTTCTTATCTATTGGCGATTTCGTTCCAATTCACATTCCAAGTAATATTCGGCATGCTAATTACATTGCCGGTTGCCAAATTGCATTATCTCTTATAGTTTCCGAGATATGGACTATCGATAATTTACACCTAAGGCTCTGCTTCTAACTTGGGCCCAAATTGTAAAATGGTCTTATCTATTGGCGATTTAGTTCCAATTCACATTCCAAGTAATATTCGGCATGCTAATTACATTGCCGGTTGCCAAATTGCATTATCTCTTATAGTTTCCGAGATATGGACTATCGATAATTTACACCTTAGGCTCTGCTTCTAACTTGGGCCCAAATTGTAAAATGGTCTTATCTATTGGCGATTTCGTTCCAATTCACATTCCAAGTAATATTCGGCATGCTTATTACATTGCCGGTTGCCAAATTGCATTATCTCTTATAGTTTCCGAGATATGGACTATCGATAATTTACACCTTAGGCTCTGCTTCCAACTTGGGCCCAAATTGTAAAATGGTCTTATCTATTGGCGATTTCGTTCCAATTCACATTCCAAGTAATATTCCGCATGCTAATTACATTGCCGGTTGCCAAATTGCATTATCTCTTATAGTTTCCGAGATATGGACTATCGATAATTTACACCTTAGGCTCTGCTTCTAACTTGGGCCCAAATTGTAAAATGGTCTTATCTATTGGCGATTTCGTTCCAATTCACATTCCAAGTAATATTCGGCATGCTAATTACATTGCCGGTTGCCAAATTGCATTATCTCTTATAGTTTCCGAGATATGGACTATCGATAATTTACACCTTAGGCTCTGCTTCTAACTTGGGCCCAAATTGTAAAATGGTCTTATCTATTGGCGATTTCGTTCCAATTCACATTCCAAGTAATATTCGGCATGCTAATTACATTGCCGGTTGCCAAATTGCATTATCTCTTATAGTTACCGAGATATGGACTATCGATAATTTACACCTTAGGCTCTGCTTCTAACTTGGGCCCAAATTGTAAAATGGTCTTATCTATTGGCGATTTCGTTCCAATTCACATTCCAAGTAATATTCGGCATGCTAATTACATTGCCGGTTGCCAAATTGCATTATCTCTTATAGTTTCCGAGATATGGACTATCGATAATTTACATCTTAGGCTCTGCTTCTAACTTGGGCCCAAATTGTAAAATGGTCTTATCTATTGGCGATTTCGTTCCAATTCACATTCCAAGTAATATTCGGCATGCTAATTACATTGCCGGTTGCCAAATTGCATTATCTCTTATAGTTTCCGAGATATGGACTATCGATAATTTACACCTTAGGCTCTGCTTCTAACTTGGGCCCAAATTGTAAAATGGTCTTATCTATTGGCGATTTCGTACCAATTCACATTCCAAGTAATATTCGGCATGCTAATTACATTGCCGGTTGCCAAATTGCATTATCTCTTATAGTTTCCGAGATATGGACTATCGATAATTTACACCTTAGGCTCTGCTTCTAACTTGGGCCCAAATTGTAAAATGGTCTTATCTATTGGCGATTTCGTCCCAATTCACATTCCAAGTGATATTCGGCATGCTAATTACATTGCCGGTTGCGAAATTGCATTATCTCTTATAGTTTCCGAGATATGGACTATCGATAATTTACACCTTAGGCTCTGCTTCTAACTTGGGCCCAAATTGTAAAATGTTCTTATCTATTGGCGATTTCGTTCCAATTCACATTCCAAGTAATATTCGGCATGCTAATTACATTGCCGGTTGCCAAATTGCATTATCTCTTATAGTTTCCGAGATATGGACTATCGATAATTTACACCTAAGGCTCTGCTTCTAACTTGGGCCCAAATTGTAAAATGGTCTTATCTATTGGCGATTTAGTTCCAATTCACATTCCAAGTAATATTCGGCATGCTAATTACATTGCCGGTTGCCAAATTGCATTATCTCTTATAGTTTCCGAGATATGGACTATCGATAATTTACACCTTAGGCTCTGCTTCTAACTTGGGCCCAAATTGTAAAATGGTCTTATCTATTGGCGATTTCGTTCCAATTCACATTCCAAGTAATATTCGGCATGCTTATTACATTGCCGGTTGCCAAATTGCATTATCTCTTATAGTTTCCGAGATATGGACTATCGATAATTTACACCTTAGGCTCTGCTTCCAACTTGGGCCCAAATTGTAAAATGGTCTTATCTATTGGCGATTTCGTTCCAATTCACATTCCAAGTAATATTCGGCATGCTAATTACATTGCCGGTTGCCAAATTGCATTATCTCTTATAGTTTCCGAGATATGGACTATCGATAATTTACACCTTAGGCTCTGCTTCTAACTTGGGCCCAAATTGTAAAATGGTCTTATCTATTGGCCATTTCGTTCCAATTCGCATTCCAAGTAATATTCGGCATGCTAATTACATTGCCGGTTGCCAAATTGCATTATCTCTTATAGTTTCCGAAATATGGACTATCGATAATTTACACCTTAGGCTCTGCTTCTAACTTGGGCCCAAATTGTAAAATGGTCTTATCTATTGGCGATTTCGTCCCAATTCACATTCCAAGTGATATTCGGCATGCTAATTACATTGCCGGTTGCGAAATTGCATTATCTCTTATAGTTTCCGAGATATGGACTATCGATAATTTACACCTTAGGCTCTGCTTCTAACTTGGGCCCAAATTGTAAAATGGTCTTATCTATTGGCGATTTCGTTCCAATTCACATTCCAAGTAATATTCGGCATGCTAATTACATTGCCGGTTGCCAAATTGCATTATCTCTTATAGTTTCCGAGATATGGACTATCGATAATTTACACCTTAGGCTCTGCTTCTAACTTGGGCCCAAATTGTAAAATGGTCTTATCTATTGGCGATTTCGTTCCAATTCACACTCCAAGTAATATTCGGCATGCTAATTACATTGCCGGTTGCGAAATTGCATTATCTCTTATAGTTTCCGAGATATGGACTATCGATAATTTACACCTTATGCTCTGCTTCTAACTTGGGCCCAAATTGTAAAATGGTCTTATCTATTGGCGATTTCGTTCCAATTCACATCCCAAGTAATATTCGGCATGCTAATTATATTGCCGGTTGCCAAATTGCATTATCTCTTATAGTTTCCGAGATATAGACTATCGATAATTTACACCTTAGGCTCTGCTTCTAACTTGGGCCCAAATTGTAAAATGGTCTTATCTATTGGCGATTTCGTTCCAATTCACATTCCAAGTAATATTCGGCATGCTAATTACATTGCCGGTTGCCAAATTGCATTATCTCTTATAGTTTCCGAGATATGGACTATCGATAATTTACACCTTAGGCTCTGCTTCTAACTTGGGCCCAAATTGTAAAATGGTCTTATCTATTGGCGATTTCGTACCAATTCACATTCCAAGTAATATTCGGCATGCTAATTACATTGCCGGTTGCCAAATTGCATTATCTCTTATAGTTTCCGAGATATGGACTATCGATAATTTACACCTTAGGCTCTGCTTCTAACTTGGGCCCAAATTGTAAAATGGTCTTATCTATTGGCGATTTCGTTCCAATTCACATTCCAAGTAATATTCGGCATGCTAATTACATTGCCGGTTGCCAAATTGCATTATCTCTTATAGTTTCCGAGATATCGACTATCGATAATTTACACCTTAGGCTCTGCTTCTAACTTGGGCCCAAATTGTAAAATGGTCTTATCTATTGGCGATTTCGTCCCAATTCACATTCCAAGTGATATTCGGCATGCTAATTACATTGCCGGTTGCGAAATTGCATTATCTCTTATAGTTTCCGAGATATGGACTATCGATAATTTACACCTTAGGCTCTGCTTCTAACTTGGGCCCAAATTGTAAAATGTTCTTATCTATTGGCGATTTCGTTCCAATTCACATTCCAAGTAATATTCGGCATGCTAATTACATTGCCGGTTGCCAAATTGCATTATCTCTTATAGTTTCCGAGATATGGACTATCGATAATTTACACCTAAGGCTCTGCTTCTAACTTGGGCCCAAATTGTAAAATGGTCTTATCTATTGGCGATTTAGTTCCAATTCACATTCCAAGTAATATTCGGCATGCTAATTACATTGCCGGTTGCCAAATTGCATTATCTCTTATAGTTTCCGAGATATGGACTATCGATAATTTACACCTTAGGCTCTGCTTCTAACTTGGGCCCAAATTGTAAAATGGTCTTATCTATTGGCGATTTCGTTCCAATTCACATTCCAAGTAATATTCGGCATGCTTATTACATTGCCGGTTGCCAAATTGCATTATCTCTTATAGTTTCCGAGATATGGACTATCGATAATTTACACCTTAGGCTCTGCTTCCAACTTGGGCCCAAATTGTAAAATGGTCTTATCTATTGGCGATTTCGTTCCAATTCACATTCCAAGTAATATTCGGCATGCTAATTACATTGCCGGTTGCCAAATTGCATTATCTCTTATAGTTTCCGAGATATGGACTATCGATAATTTACACCTTAGGCTCTGCTTCTAACTTGGGCCCAAATTGTAAAATGGTCTTATCTATTGGCGATTTCGTTCCAATTCACATTCCAAGTAATATTCGGCATGCTAATTACATTGCCGGTTGCCAAATTGCATTACCTCTTATAGTTTCCGAGATATGGACTATCGATAATTTACACCTTAGGCTCTGCTTCTAACTTGGGCCCAAATTGTAAAATGGTCTTATCTATTGGCGATTTCGTTCCAATTCACATTCCAAGTAATATTCGGCATGCTAATTACATTGCCGGTTGCCAAATTGCATTATCTCTTATAGTTACCGAGATATGGACTATCGATAATTTACACCTTAGGCTCTGCTTCTAACTTGGGCCCAAATTGTAAAATGGTCTTATCTATTGGCGATTTCGTTCCAATTCACATTCCAAGTAATATTCGGCATGCTAATTACATTGCCGGTTGCCAAATTGCATTATCTCTTATAGTTTCCGAGATATGGACTATCGATAATTTACATCTTAGGCTCTGCTTCTAACTTGGGCCCAAATTGTAAAATGGTCTTATCTATTGGCGATTTCGTTCCAATTCACATTCCAAGTAATATTCGGCATGCTAATTACATTGCCGGTTGCCAAATTGCATTATCTCTTATAGTTTCCGAGATATGGACTATCGATAATTTACACCTTAGGCTCTGCTTCTAACTTGGGCCCAAATTGTAAAATGGTCTTATCTATTGGCGATTTCGTACCAATTCACATTCCAAGTAATATTCGGCATGCTAATTACATTGCCGGTTGCCAAATTGCATTATCTCTTATAGTTTCCGAGATATGGACTATCGATAATTTACACCTTAGGCTCTGCTTCTAACTTGGGCCCAAATTGTAAAATGGTCTTATCTATTGGCGATTTCGTTCCAATTCACATTCCAAGTAATATTCGGCATGCTAATTACATTGCCGGTTGCCAAATTGCATTATCTCTTATAGTTTCCGAGATATGGACTATCGATAATTTACACCTTAGGCTCTGCTTCTAACTTGGGCCCAAATTGTAAAATGGTCTTATCTATTGGCGATTTCGTCCCAATTCACATTCCAAGTGATATTCGGCATGCTAATTACATTGCCGGTTGCGAAATTGCATTATCTCTTATAGTTTCCGAGATATGGACTATCGATAATTTACACCTTAGGCTCTGCTTCTAACTTGGGCCCAAATTGTAAAATGTTCTTATCTATTGGCGATTTCGTTCCAATTCACATTCCAAGTAATATTCGGCATGCTAATTACATTGCCGGTTGCCAAATTGCATTATCTCTTATAGTTTCCGAGATATGGACTATCGATAATTTACACCTAAGGCTCTGCTTCTAACTTGGGCCCAAATTGTAAAATGGTCTTATCTATTGGCGATTTAGTTCCAATTCACATTCCAAGTAATATTCGGCATGCTAATTACATTGCCGGTTGCCAAATTGCATTATCTCTTATAGTTTCCGAGATATGGACTATCGATAATTTACACCTTAGGCTCTGCTTCTAACTTGGGCCCAAATTGTAAAATGGTCTTATCTATTGGCGATTTCGTTCCAATTCACATTCCAAGTAATATTCGGCATGCTTATTACATTGCCGGTTGCCAAATTGCATTATCTCTTATAGTTTCCGAGATATGGACTATCGATAATTTACACCTTAGGCTCTGCTTCCAACTTGGGCCCAAATTGTAAAATGGTCTTATCTATTGGCGATTTCGTTCCAATTCACATTCCAAGTAATATTCGGCATGCTAATTACATTGCCGGTTGCCAAATTGCATTACCTCTTATAGTTTCCGAGATATGGACTATCGATAATTTACACCTTAGGCTCTGCTTCTAACTTGGGCCCAAATTGTAAAATGGTCTTATCTATTGGCGATTTCGTTCCAATTCACATTCCAAGTAATATTCGGCATGCTAATTACATTGCCGGTTGCCAAATTGCATTACCTCTTATAGTTTCCGAGATATGGACTATCGATAATTTACACCTTAGGCTCTGCTTCTAACTTGGGCCCAAATTGTAAAATGGTCTTATCTATTGGCGATTTCGTTCCAATTCACATTCCAAGTAATATTCGGCATGCTAATTACATTGCCGGTTGCCAAATTGCATTATCTCTTATAGTTTCCGAGATATGGACTATCGATAATTTACACCTTAGGCTCTGCTTCTAACTTGGGCCCAAATTGTAAAATGGTCTTATCTATTGGCGATTTCGTTCCAATTCACATTCCAAGTAATATTCGGCATGCTAATTACATTGCCGGTTGCCAAATTGCATTATCTCTTATAGTTTCCGAGATATGGACTATCGATAATTTACACCTTAGGCTCTGCTTCTAACTTGGGCCCAAATTGTAAAATGGTCTTATCTATTAGCGATTTCGTTCCAATTCACATTCCAAGTAATATTCGGCATGTAATTACATTGCCGGTTGCCAAATTGAATTATCTCTTATAGTTTCCGAGATATGGACTATCGATAATTTACACCTTAGGCTCTGCTTCTAACTTGGGCCCAAATTGTAAAATGGTCTTACCTATTGGCGATTTCGTTCCAATTCATATTCCAAGTAATATTCGGCATGCTAATTACATTGCCGGTTGCCAAATTGCATTATCTCTTATAGTTTCCGAGATATGGACTATCGATAATTTACACTTTAGGCTCTGCTTCTAACTTGGGCCCAAATTGTAAAATGGTCTTATCTATTGGCGATTTCGTTCCAATTCGCATTCCAAGTAATATTCGGCATGCTAATTACATTGCCGGTTGCCAAATTGCATTATCTCTTATAGTTTCCGAAATATGGACTATCGATAATTTACACCTTAGGCTCTGCTTCTAACTTGGGCCCAAATTGTAAAATGGTCTTATCTATTGGCGATTTCGTACCAATTCACATTCCAAGTAATATTCGGCATGCTAATTACATTGCCGGTTGCCAAATTGCATTATCTCTTATAGTTTCCGAGATATGGACTATCGATAATTTACACCTTAGGCTCTGCTTCTAACTTGGGCCCAAATTGTAAAATGGTCTTATCTATTGGCGATTTCGTTCCAATTCACATTCCAAGTAATATTCGGCATGCTAATTACATTGCCGGTTGCCAAATTGCATTATCTCTTATAGTTTCCGAGATATGGACTATCGATAATTTACACCTTAGGCTCTGCTTCTAACTTGGGCCCAAATTGTAAAATGGTCTTATCTATTGGCGATTTCGTCCCAATTCACATTCCAAGTGATATTCGGCATGCTAATTACATTGCCGGTTGCGAAATTGCATTATCTCTTATAGTTTCCGAGATATGGACTATCGATAATTTACACCTTAGGCTCTGCTTCTAACTTGGGCCCAAATTGTAAAATGTTCTTATCTATTGGCGATTTCGTTCCAATTCACATTCCAAGTAATATTCGGCATGCTAATTACATTGCCGGTTGCCAAATTGCATTATCTCTTATAGTTTCCGAGATATGGACTATCGATAATTTACACCTAAGGCTCTGCTTCTAACTTGGGCCCAAATTGTAAAATGGTCTTATCTATTGGCGATTTAGTTCCAATTCACATTCCAAGTAATATTCGGCATGCTAATTACATTGCCGGTTGCCAAATTGCATTATCTCTTATAGTTTCCGAGATATGGACTATCGATAATTTACACCTTAGGCTCTGCTTCTAACTTGGGCCCAAATTGTAAAATGGTCTTATCTATTGGCGATTTCGTTCCAATTCACATTCCAAGTAATATTCGGCATGCTTATTACATTGCCGGTTGCCAAATTGCATTATCTCTTATAGTTTCCGAGATATGGACTATTGATAATTTACACCTTAGGCTCTGCTTCCAACTTGGGCCCAAATTGTAAAATGGTCTTATCTATTGGCGATTTCGTTCCAATTCACATTCCAAGTAATATTCGGCATGCTAATTACATTGCCGGTTGCCAAATTGCATTATCTCTTATAGTTTCCGAGATATGGACTATCGATAATTTACACCTTAGGCTCTGCTTCTAACTTGGGCCCAAATTGTAAAATGGTCTTATCTATTGGCGATTTCGTTCCAATTCACATTCCAAGTAATATTCGGCATGCTAATTACATTGCCGGTTGCCAAATTGCATTACCTCTTATAGTTTCCGAGATATGGACTATCGATAATTTACACCTTAGGCTCTGCTTCTAACTTGGGCCCAAATTGTAAAATGGTCTTATCTATTGGCGATTTCGTTCCAATTCACATTCCAAGTAATATTCGGCATGCTAATTACATTGCCGGTTGCCAAATTGCATTATCTCTTATAGTTACCGAGATATGGACTATCGATAATTTACACCTTAGGCTCTGCTTCTAACTTGGGCCCAAATTGTAAAATGGTCTTATCTATTGGCGATTTCGTTCCAATTCACATTCCAAGTAATATTCGGCATGCTAATTACATTGCCGGTTGCCAAATTGCATTATCTCTTATAGTTTCCGAGATATGGACTATCGATAATTTACATCTTAGGCTCTGCTTCTAACTTGGGCCCAAATTGTAAAATCGTCTTATCTATTGGCGATTTCGTTCCAATTCACATTCCAAGTAATATTCGGCATGCTAATTACATTGCCGGTTGCCAAATTGCATTATCTCTTATAGTTTCCGAGATATGGACTATCGATAATTTACACCTTAGGCTCTGCTTCTAACTTGGGCCCAAATTGTAAAATGGTCTTATCTATTGGCGATTTCGTTCCAATTCACATTCCAAGTAATATCCGGCATGCTAATTACATTGCCGGTTGCCAAATTGAATTATCTCTTATAGTTTCCGAGATATGGACTATCGATAATTTACACCTTAGGCTCTGCTTCTAACTTGGGCCCAAATTGTAAAATGGTCTTATCTATTGGCGATTTCGTTCCAATTCACATTCCAAGTAATATTCGGCATGCTAATTACATTGCCGGTTGCCAAATTGCATTATCTCTTATAGTTTCCGAGATATGGACTATCGATAATTTACACCTTATGCTCTGCTTCTAACTTGGGCCCAAATTGTAAAATGGTCTTATCTATTGGCGATTTCGTTCCAATTCACAATCCAAGTAATATTCGGCATGCTAATTACATTGCCGGTTGCCAAATTGCATTATCTCTTATAGTTTCCGAGATATGGACTATCGATAATTTACACCTTATGCTCTGCTTCTAACTTGGGCCCAAATTGTAAAATGGTCTTATCTATTGGCGATTTCGTCCCAATTCACATTCCAAGTGATATTCGGCATGCTAATTACATTGCCGGTTGCGAAATTGCATTAACTCTTATAGTTTCCGAGATATGGACTATCAATAATTTACACCTTAGGCTCTGCTTCTAACTTGGGCCCAAATTGTAAAATGGTCTTATCTATTGGCGATTTCGTTCCAATTCACATTCCAAGTAATATTCGGCATGCTAATTACATTGCCGGTTGCCAAATTGCATTATCTCTTATAGTTTCCGAGATATGGACTATCGATAATTTACACCTTAGGCTCTGCTTCTAACTTGGGCCCAAATTGTAAAATGGTCTTATCTATTGGCGTTTTCGTTCCAAATCACATTCCAAGTAATATTCGGCATGCTAATTACATTGCCGGTTGCCAAATTGCATTATCTCTTATAGTTTCCGAGATATGGACTATCGATAATTTACACCTTAGGCTCTGCTTCTAACTTGGGCCCAAATTGTAAAATGGTCTTCTCTATTGGCGATTTCGTTCCAATTCACATTCCAAGTAATATTCGGCATGCTAATTACATTGCCGGTTGCCAAATTGCATTATCTCTTATAGTTTCCGAGATATGGACTATCGATAATTTACACCTTAGGCTCTGCTTCTAACTTGGGCCCAAATTGTAAAATGGTCTTCTCTATTGGCGATTTCGTTCCAATTCACATTCCAAGTAATATTCGGCATGCTAATATACATTGCCGGTTGCCAAATTGCATTATCTCTTATAGTTTCCGAGATATGGACTATCGATAATTTACACCTTAGGCTCTGCTTCTAACTTGGGCCCAAATTGTAAAATGGTCTTCTCTATTGGCGATTTCGTTCCAATTCACATTCCAAGTAATATTCGGCATGCTAATTACATTGCCGGTTGCCAAATTGCATTATCTCTTATAGTTTCCGAGATATGGACTATCGATAATTTACACCTTAGGCTCTGCTTCTAACTTGGGCCCAAATTGTAAAATCGTCTTATCTATTGGCGATTTCGTTCCAATTCACATTCCAAGTAATATTCGGCATGCTAATTACATTGCCGGTTGCCAAATTGCATTATCTCTTATAGTTTCCGAGATATGGACTATCGGTAATTTACACCTTAGGCTCTGCTTCTAACTTGGGCCCAAATTGTAAAATGGTCTTATCTATTGGCGATTTCGTTCCAATTCACATTCCAAGTAATATCCGGCATGCTAATTACATTGCCGGTTGCCAAATTGAATTATCTCTTATAGTTTCCGAGATATGGACTATCGATAATTTACACCTTAGGCTCTGCTCCTAACTTGGGCCCAAATTGTAAAATGGTCTTATCTATTGGCGATTTCGTTCCAATTCACATTCCAAGTAATATTCGGCATGCTAATTACATTGCCGGTTGCCAAATTGCATTATCTCTTATAGTTTCCGAGATATGGACTATCGATAATTTACAACTTAGGCTCTGCTTCTAACTTGGGCCCAAATTGTAAAATGGTCTTATCTATTGGCGATTTCGTCCCAATTCACATTCCAAGTGATATTCGGCATGCTAATTACATTGCTGGTTGCGAAATTGCATTATCTCTTATAGTTTCCGAGATATGGACTATCCATAATTTACACCTTAGGCTCTGCTTCTAACTTGGGCCCAAATTGTAAAATGGCCTTATCTATTGGCGATTTCGTTCCAATTCACATTCCAAGTAATATTCGGCATGCTAATTACATTGCCGGTTGCCAAATTGCATTATCTCTTATAGTTTCCGAGATATGGACTATCGATAATTTACACCTTAGGCTCTGCTTCTAACTTGGGCCCAAATTGTAAAATGGTCTTATCTATTGGCGATTTCGTTCCAATTCACATTCCAAGTAATATTCGGCATGCTAATTACATTGCCGGTTGCCAAATTGCATTATCTCTTATAGTTTCCGAGATATGGACTATCGATAATTTACACCTTAGGCTCTGCTTCTAACTTGGGCCCAAATTGTAAAATGGTCTTATCTATTGGCGATTTCGTTCCAATTCACACTCCAAGTAATATTCGGCATGCTAATTACATTGCCGGTTGCGAAATTGCATTATCTCTTATAGTTTCCGAGATATGGACTATCAATAATTTACACCTTAGGCTCTGCTTCTAACTTGGGCCCAAATTGTAAAATGGTCTTATCTATTGGCGATTTCGTTCCAATTTACATTCCAAGTAATATTCGGCATGCTAATTACATTGCCGGTTGCCAAATTGCATTATCTCTTATAGTTTCCGAGATATGGACTATCGATAATTTACACCTTAGGCTCTGCTTCTAACTTGGGCCCAAATTGTAAAATGGTCTTATCTATTGGCGATTTCGTTCCAATTCACATTCCAAGTAATATTCGGCATGCTAATTACATTGCCGGTTGCCAAATTGCATTATCTCTTATAGTTTCCGAGATATGGACTATCGATAATTTACACCTTAGGCTCTGCTTCTAACTTGGGCCCAAATTGTAAAATGGTCTTATCTATTGGCGATTTCGTTCCAATTCACATTCCAAGTAATATTCGGCATGCTAATTACATTGCCGGTTGCCAAATTGCATTATCTCTTATAGTTTCCGAGATATGGACTATCGATAATTTACACCTTAGGCTCTGCTTCTAACTTGGGCCCAAATTGTAAAATGGTCTTATCTATTGGCGATTTCGTTCCAATTCACACTCCAAGTAATATTCGGCATGCTAATTACATTGCCGGTTGCGAAATTGCATTATCTCTTATAGTTTCCGAGATATGGACTATCAATAATTTACACCTTAGGCTCTGCTTCTAACTTGGGCCCAAATTGTAAAATGGTCTTATCTATTGGCGATTTCGTTCCAATTCACATTCCAAGTAATATTCGACATGCTAATTACATTGCCGGTTGCCAAATTGCATTATCTCTTATAGTTTCCGAGATATGGACTATCGATAATTTACACCTTAGGCTCTGCTTCTAACTTGGGCCCAAATTGTAAAATGGTCTTATCTATTGGCGATTTCGTTCCAATTCACATTCCAAGTAATATTCGGCATGCTAATTACATTGCCGGTTGCCAAATTGCATTATCTCTTATAGTTTCCGAGATATGGACTATCGATAATTTACACCTTAGGCTCTGCTTCTAACTTGGGCCCAAATTGTAAAATGGTCTTATCTATTGGCGATTTCGTTCCAATTCACATTCCAAGTAATATTCGGCATGCTAATTACATTGCCGGTTGCCAAATTGCATTATCTCTTATAGTTTCCGAGATATGGACTATCGATAATTTACACCTTAGGCTCTGCTTCTAACTTGGGCCCAAATTGTAAAATGGTCTTCTCTATTGGCGATTTCGTTCCAATTCACATTCCAAGTAATATTCGGCATGCTAATTACATTGCCGGTTGCCAAATTGCATTACCTCTTATAGTTTCAGAGATATGGACTATCGATAATTTACACCTTAGGCTCTGCTTCTAAATTGGGCCCAAATTGTAAAATGGTCTTACCTATTGGCGATTTCGTTCCAATTCACATTCCAAGTAATATTCGGCATGCTAATTACATTGCCGGTTGCCAAATTGCATTATCTCTTATAGTTTCCGAGATATGGACTATCGATAATTTACACCTTAGGCTCTGCTTCTAACTTGGGCCCAAATTGTAAAATGGTCTTATCTATTGGCGATTTAGTTCCAATTCACATACCAAGTGATATTCGGCATGCTAATTACATTGCCGGTTGCGAAATTGCATTATCTCTTATAGTTTCCGAGATATGGACTATCAATAATTTACACCTTAGGCTCTGCTTCTAACTTGGGCCCAAATTGTAAAATGGTCTTATCTATTGGCGATTTCGTTCCAATTCACATTTCAAGTAATATTCGGCATGCTAATTAGATTGCCGGTTGCCAAATTGCATTATCTCTTATAGTTTCCGAGATATGGACTATCGATAATTTACACCTTAGGCTCTGCTTCTAACTTGGGCCCAAATTGTAAAATGGTCTTATCTATTGGCGATTTCGTTCCAATTCACATTCCAAGTAATATTCGGCATGCTAATTACATTGCCGGTTGCCAAATTGCATTATCTCTTATAGTTTCCGAGATATGGACTATCGATAATTTACACCTTAGGCTCTGCTTCTAACTTGGGCCCAAATTGTAAAATGGTCTTATCTATTGGCGATTTCGTTCCAATTCACATTCCAAGTAATATTCGGCATGCTAATTACATTGCCGGTTGCCAAATTGCATTATCTCTTATAGTTTCCGAGATATGGACTATCGAAAATTTACACCTTAGGCTCTGCTTCTAACTTGGGCCCAAATTGTAAAATGGTCTTATCTATTGGCGATTTCGTTCCAATTCACATTCCAAGTAATATTCGGCATGCTAATTACATTGCCGGTTGCCAAATTGCATTATCTCTTATAGTTTCCGAGATATGGACTATCGATAATTTACACCTTAGGCTCTGCTTCTAACTTGGGCCCAAATTGTAAAATGGTCTTATCTATTGGCGATTTCGTCCCAATTCACATTCCAAGTGATATTCGGCATGCTAATTACATTGCCGGTTGCGAAATTGCATTATCTCTTATAGTTTCCGAGATATGGACTATCGATAATTTACACCTTAGGCTCTGCTTCTAACTTGGGCCCAAATTGTAAAATGGTCTTATCTATTGGCGATTTCGTTCCAATTCACATTCCAAGTAATATTCGGCATGCTAATTACATTGCCGGTTGCCAAATTGCATTATCTCTTATAGTTTCCGAGATATGGACTATCGATAATTTACACCTTAGGCTCTGCTTCTAACTTGGGCCCAAATTGTAAAATGGTCTTATCTATTGGCGATTTAGTTCCAATTCACATTCCAAGTAATATTCGGCATGCTAATTACATTGCCGGTTGCCAAATTGCATTATCTCTTATAGTTTCCGAGATATGGACTATCGATAATTTACACCTTAGGCTCTGCTTCTAACTTGGGCCCAAATTGTAAAATGGTCTTATCTATTGGCGATTTCGTTCCAATTCACATTCCAAGTAATATTCGGCATGCTAATTACATTGCCGGTTGCCAAATTGCATTATCTCTTATAGTTTCCGAGATATGGACTATCGATAATTTACACCTTAGGCTCTGCTTCTAACTTGGGCCCAAATTGTAAAATGGTCTTATCTATTGGCGATTTAGTTCCAATTCACATTCCAAGTAATATTCGGCATGCTAATTACATTGCCGGTTGCCAGATTGCATTATCTCTTATAGTTTCCGAGATATGGACTATCGATAATTTACACCTTAGGCTCTGCTTCTAACTTGGGCCCAAATTGTAAAATGGTCTTATCTATTGGCGATTTCGTTCCAATTCACATTCCAAGTAATATTCGGCATGCTAATTACATTGCCGGTTGCCAAATTGCATTATCTCTTATAGTTTCCGAGATATGGACTATCGATAATTTACACCTTAGGCTCTGCTTCTAACTTGGGCCCAAATTGTAAAATGGTCTTATCTATTGGCGATTTCGTTCCAATTCACATTCCAAGTAATATTCGGCATGCTAATTACATTGCCGGTTGCCAAATTGCATTATCTCTTATAGTTTCCGAGATATGGACTATCGATAATTTACACCTTAGGCTCTGCTTCTAACTTGGGCCCAAATTGTAAAATGGTCTTATCTATTGGCGATTTCGTTCCAATTCGCATTCCAAGTAATATTCGGCATGCTAATTACATTGCCGGTTGCCAAACTGCATTATCTCTTATAGTTTCCGAGATATGGACTATCGATAATTTACACCTTAGGCTCTGCTTCTAACTTGGGCCCAAATTGTAAAATGGTCTTATCTATTGGCGATTTCGTTCCAATTCACATTCCAAGTAATATTCGGCATGCTAATTACATTGCCGGTTGCCAAATTGCATTATCTCTTATAGTTTCCGAGATATGGACTATCGATAATTTACACCTTAGGCTCTGCTTCTAACTTGGGCCCAAATTGTAAAATGGTCTTATCTATTGGCGATTTCGTTCCAATTCACATTCCAAGTAATATTCGGCATGCTAATTACATTGCCGGTTGCCAAATTGCATTATCTCTTATAGTTTCCGAGATATGGACTATCGATAATTTACACCTTAAGCTCTGCTTCTAACTTGGGCCCAAATTGTAAAATGGTCTTATCTATTTGCGATTTCGTTCCAATTCACATTCCAAGTAATATTCGGCATGCTAATTACATTGCCGGTTGCCAAATTGCATTATCTCTTATAGTTTCCGAGATATGGACTATCGATAATTTACACCTTAGGCTCTGCTTCTAACTTGGGCCCAAATTGTAAAATGGTCTTATCTATTGGCGATTTCGTTCCAATTCACATTCCAAGTAATATTCGACATGCTAATTACATTGCCGGTTGCCAAATTGCATTATCTCTTATAGTTTCCGAGATATGGACTATCGATAATTTACACCTTAGGCTCTGCTTCTAACTTGGGCCCAAATTGTAAAATTGTCTTATCTATTGGCGATTTCGTTCCAATTCACATTCCAAGTAATATTCGGCATGCTAATTACATTGCCGGTTGCCAAATTGCATTATCTCTTATAGTTTCCGAGATATGGACTATCGATAATTTACACCTTAGTCTCTGCTTCTAACTTGGGCCCAAATTGTAAAATGGTCTTATCTATTGGCGATTTCGTTCCAATTCATATTCCAATTAATATTCGGCATGCTAATTACATTGCCGGTTGCCAAATTGCATTATCTCTTATAGTTTCCGAGATATGGACTATCGATAATTTACACCTTAGGCTCTGCTTCTAACTTGGGCCCAAATTGTAAAATGGCCTTATATATTGGCGATTTCGTTCCAATTCACATTCCAAGTAATATTCGGCATGCTAATTACATTGCCGGTTGCCAAATTGCATTATCTCTTATAGTTTCCGAGATATGGACTATCGATAATTTACACCTTAGGCTCTACTTCTAACTTGGGCCCAAATTGTAAAATGGTCTTACCTATTGGCGATTTCGTTCCAATTCACACTCCAAGTAATATTCGGCATGCTAATTACATTGCTGGTTGCGAAATTGCATTATCTCTTATAGTTTCCGAGATATGGACTATCAATAATTTACACCTTAGGCTCTGCTTCTAACTTGGGCCCAAATTGTAAAATGGTCTTATCTATTGGCGATTTCGTTCCAATTCACATTCCAAGTAATATTCGGCATGCTAATTACATTGCCGGTTGCCAAATTGCATTATCTCTTATAGTTTCCGAGATATGGACTCTCGATAATTTACACCTTAGGCTCTGCTTCTAACATGGGCCCAAATTGTAAAATGGTCTTATCTATTGGCGATTTCGTTCCAATTCACAATCCAAGTAATATTCGGCATGCTAATTACATTGCCGGTTGCCAAATTGCATTATCTCTTATAGTTTCCGAGATATGGACTATCGATAATTTACACCTTAGGCTCTGCTTCTAACTTGGGCCCAAATTGTAAAATGGTCTTATATATTGGCGATTTCGTCCCAATTCACATTCCAAGTGATATTCGGCATGCTAATTACATTGCCGATTGCGAAATTGCATTATCTCTTATAGTTTCCGAGATATGGACTATCAATAATTTACACCTTAGGCTCTGCTTCTAACTTGGGCCCAAATTGTAAAATGGTCTTATCTATTGGCGATTTCGTTCCAATTCACATTCCAAGTAATATTCGGCATGCTAATTACATTGCCGGTTGCCAAATTGCATTATCTCTTATAGTTTCCGAGATATGGACTATCGATAATTTACACCTTAGGCTCTGCTTCTAACTTGGGCCCAAATTGTAAAATGGTCTTATCTATTGGCGATTTCGTTCCAATTCACATTCCAAGTAATACTCGGCATGCTAATTACATTGCCGGTTGCCAAATTGCATTATCTCTTATAGTTTCCGAGATATGGACTATCGATAATTTACACCTTAGGCTCTGCTTCTAACTTGGGCCCAAATTGTAAAATGGTCTTATCTATTGGCGATTTCGTTCCAATTCACATTCCAAGTAATATTCGGCATGCTAATTACATTGCCGGTTGCCAAATTGCATTATCTCTTATAGTTTCCGAGATATGGACTATCGATAATTTACACCTTATTCTCTGCTTCTAACTTGGGCCCAAATTGTAAAATGGTCTTATCTATTGGCGATTTCGTTCCAATTCACACTCCAAGTAATATTCGGCATGCTAATTACATTGCCGGTTGCGAAATTGCATTATCTCTTATAGTTTCCGAGATATGGACTATCAATAATTTACACCTTAGGCTCTGCTTCTAACTTGGGCCCAAATTGTAAAATGGTCTTATCTATTGGCGATTTCGTTCCAATTCACATTCCAAGTAATATTCGGCATGCTAATTACATTGCCGGTTGCCAAATTGCATTATCTCTTATAGTTTCCGAGATATGGACTATCGATAATTTACACCTTAGCCTCTGCTTCTAACTTGGGCCCAAATTGTAAAACGGTCTTATCTATTGGCGTTTTCGTTCCAATTCACATTCCAAGTAATATTCGGCATGCTAATTACATTGCCGGTTGCCAAATTGCATTATCTCTTATAGTTTCCGAGATATGGACTATCGATAATTTACACCTTAGGCTCTGCTTCTAACTTGGGCCCAAATTGTAAAATGGTCTTCTCTATTGGCGATTTCGTTCCAATTCACATTCCAAGTAATATTCGGCATGCTAATTACATTGCCGGTTGCCAAATTGCATTATCTCTTATAGTTTCCGAGATATGGACTATCGATAATTTACACCTTAGGCTCTGCTTCTAACTTGGGCCCAAATTGTAAAATGGTCTTATCTATTGGCGATTTCGTTCCAATTCACATTCCAAGTAATATTCGGCATGCTAATTACATTGCCGGTTGCCAAATTGCATTATCTCTTATAGTTTCCGAGATATGGACTATCGATAATTTACACCTTAGGCTCTGCTTTTAACTTGGGCCCAAATTTTAAAATGGTCTTCTCTATTGGCGATTTCGTTCCAATTCACATTCCAAGTAATATTCGGCATGCTAATTACATTGCCGGTTGCCAAATTGCATTATCTCTTATAGTTTCCGAGATATGGACTATCGATAATTTACACCTTAGGCTCTGCTTCTAACTTGGGCCCAAATTGTAAAATGGTCTTCTCTATTGGCGATTTCGTTCCAATTCACATTCCAAGTAATATTCGGCATGCTAATTACATTGCCGGTTGCCAAATTGCATTATCTCTTATAGTTTCCGAGATATGGACTATCGATAATTTACACCTTAGGCTCTGCTTCTAACTTGGGCCCAAATTGTAAAATCGTCTTATCTATTGGCGATTTCGTTCCAATTCACATTCCAAGTAATATTCGGCATGCTAATTACATTGCCGGTTGCCAAATTGCATTATCTCTTATAGTTTCCGAGATATGGACTATCGATAATTTACACCTTAGGCTCTGCTTCTAACTTGGGCCCAAATTGTAAAATGGTCTTACCTATTGGCGATTTCGTTCCAATTCACATTCCAAGTAATATTCGGCATGCTAATTACATTGCCGGTTGCCAAATTGCATTATCTCTTCTAATTTGGGCCCAAATTGTAAAATGGTCTTCTCTATTGGCGATTTCGTTCCAATTCACATTCCAAGTAATATTCGGCATGCTAATTACATTGCCGGTTGCCAAATTGCATTATCTCTTATAGTTTCCGAGATATGGACTATCGATAATTTACACCTTAGGCTCTGCTTCTAACTTGGGCCCAAATTGTAAAATGGTCTTATCTATTGGCGATTTCGTTCCAATTCACATTCCAAGTAATATTCGGCATGCTAATTACATTGCCGGTTGCCAATTTGCATTATCTCTTATAGTTTCCGAGATATGGACTATCGATAATTTACACCTTAGGCTCTGCTTTTAACTTGGGCCCAAATTTTAAAATGGTCTTCTCTATTGGCGATTTCGTTCCAATTCACATTCCAAGTAATATTCGGCATGCTAATTACATTGCCGGTTGCCAAATTGCATTATCTCTTATAGTTTCCGAGATATGGACTATCGATAATTTACACCTTAGGCTCTGCTTCTAACTTGGGCCCAAATTGTAAAATGGTCTTCTCTATTGGCGATTTCGTTCCAATTCACATTCCAAGTAATATTCGGCATGCTAATTACATTGCCGGTTGCCAAATTGCATTATCTCTTATAGTTTCCGAGATATGGACTATCGATAATTTACACCTTAGGCTCTGCTTCTAACTTGGGCCCAAATTGTAAAATCGTCTTATCTATTGGCGATTTCGTTCCAATTCACATTCCAAGTAATATTCGGCATGCTAATTACATTGCCGGTTGCCAAATTGCATTATCTCTTATAGTTTCCGAGATATGGACTATCGATAATTTACACCTTAGGCTCTGCTTCTAACTTGGGCCCAAATTGTAAAATGGTCTTACCTATTGGCGATTTCGTTCCAATTCACATTCCAAGTAATATTCGGCATGCTAATTACATTGCCGGTTGCCAAATTGCATTATCTCTTATAGTTTCCGAGATATGGACTATCGATAATTTACACCTTAGGCTCTGCTTCTAACTTGGGCCCAAATTGTAAAATGGTCTTATCTATTGGCGATTTCGTTCCAATTCACATTCCAAGTAATATTCGGCATGCTAATTACATTGCCGGTTGCCAAATTGCATTATCTCTTATAGTTTCCGAGATATGGACTATTGATAATTTACATCTTACGCTCTGCTTCTAACTTGGGCCCAAATTGTAAAATAGCCTTATCTATCGGCGATTTCGTTCCAATTCACATTCCAAGTAATATTCGGCATGCTAATTACATTGCCGGTTGTCAAATTGCATTATCTCTTATAGTTTCCGAGATATGGACTATCGATAATTTACACCTTAGGCTCTGCTTCTAACTTGGGCCCAAATTGTAAAATGGTCTTATCTATTGGCGATTTCGTTCCAATTCACATTCCAAGTAATATCCGGCATGCTAATTACATTGCCGGTTGCCAAATTGAATTATCTCTTATAGTTTCCGAGATATGGACTATCGATAATTTACACCTTAGGCTCTGCTTCTAACTTGGGCCCAAATTGTAAAATGGTCTTATCTATTGGCGATTTCGTTCCAATTCACATTCCAAGTAATATTCGGCATGCTAATTACATTGCCGGTTGCCAAATTGCATTATCTCTTATAGTTTCCGAGATACGGAGTATCGATAATTTACACCTTAGGCTCTGCTTCTAACTTGGGCCCAAATTGTAAAATGGTCTTATCTATTGGCGATTTCGTCCCAATTCACATTCCAAGTGATATTCGGCATGCTAATTACATTGCCGGTTGCGAAATTGCATTATCTCTTATAGTTTCCGAGATATGGACTATCAATAATTTACACCTTTGGCTCTGCTTCCAACTTGGGCCCAAATTGTAAAATGGTCTTATCTATTGGCGATTTCGTTCCAATTCACATTC
The DNA here is from genome assembly GCF_030347505.1 of Rhynchophorus ferrugineus. NCBI lineage: Eukaryota > Metazoa > Arthropoda > Insecta > Coleoptera > Curculionidae > Rhynchophorus > Rhynchophorus ferrugineus. The sequence continues at coordinate 26,951 of NW_027472842.1, forward strand.
CAAGTAATATTCGGCATGCTAATTACATTGCCGGTTGCCAAATTGCATTATCTCTTATAGTTTCCGAGATATGGACTATCGATAATTTACACCTTAGGCTCTGCTTCTAACTTGGGCCAAAATTGTAAAATGGTCTTATCTATTGACGATTTCGTTCCAATTCACATTCCAAGTAATATTCGGCATGCTAATTACATTGCCGATTGCCAAATTGCATTATCTCTTATAGTTTCCGAGATATGGATTATCGATAATTTACACCTTAGGCTCTGCTTCTAACTTGGGCCCAAATTGTAAAATGGTCTTGTCTATTGGCGTTTTCGTTCCAATTCACATTCCAAGTAATATTCGGCATGCTAATTACATTGCCGGTTGCCAAATTGCATTATCTCTTATAGTTTCCGAGATATGGACTATCGATAATTTACACCTTAGGCTCTGCTTCTAACTTGGGCCCAAATTGTAAAATGGTCTTCTCTATTGGCGATTTCGTTCCAATTCACATTCCAAGTAATATACGGCATGCTAATTACATTGCCGGTTGCCAAATTGCATTATCACTTATAGTTTCCGAGATATGGACTATCGATAATTTACACTTTAGGCTCTGCTTCTAACTTGGGCCCAAATTGTAAAATGGTCTTATCTATTGGCGATTTCGTTCCAATTCACATTCCAAGTAATATTCGGCATGCTAATTACATTGCCGGTTGCCAAATTGCATTATCTCTTATAGTTTCCGAAATATGGACTATCGATAATTTACACCTTAGGCTCTGCTTCTAACTTGGGCCCAAATTGTAAAATGGTCTTCTCTATTGGCGATTTCGTTCCAATTCACATTCCAAGTAATATTCGGCATGCGAATTACATTGCCGGTTGCCAAATTGCATTATCTCTTATAGTTTCCGAGATATGGACTATCGATAATTTACACCATAGGCTCTGCTTCTAACTTGGGCCCAAATTGTAAAATGGTCTTACCTATTGGCGATTTCGTTCCAATTCACATTCCAAGTAATATTCGGCATGCTAATTACATTGCCGGTTGCCAAATTGCATTATCTCTTATAGTTTCCGAGATATGGACTATCGATAATTTACACCTTAGGCTCTGCTTCTAACTTGGGCCCAAATTGTAAAATGGTCTTATCTATTGGCGATTTCGTTCCAATTCACATTCCAAGTAATATTCGGCATGCTAATTACATTGCCGGTTGCCAAATTGCATTATCTCTTATAGTTTCCGAGATATGGACTATCGATAATTTACATCTTAGGCTCTGCTTCTAACTTGGGCCCAAATTGTAAAATCGTCTTATCTATTGGCGATTTCGTTCCAATTCACATTCCAAGTAATATTCGGCATGCTAATTACATTGCCGGTTGCCAAATTGCATTATCTCTTATAGTTTCCGAGATATGGACTATCGATAATTTACACCTTAGGCTCTGCTTCTAACTTGGGCCCAAATTGTAAAATGGTCTTATCTATTGGCGATTTCGTTCCAATTCACATTCCAAGTAATATTCGGCATGCTAATTACATTGCCGGTTGCCAAATTGCATTATCTCTTATAGTTTCCGAGATATGGACTATCGATAATTTACACCTTAGGCTCTGCTTCTAACTTGGGCCCAAATTGTAAAATGGTCTTATCTATTGGCGATTTCGTCCCAATTCACATTCCAAGTGATATTCGGCATGCTAATTACATTGCCGGTTGCGAAATTGCATTATCTCTTATAGTTTCCGAGATATGGACTATCAATAATTTACACCTTAGGCTCTGCTTCTAACTTGGGCCCAAATTGTAAAATGGCCTTATCTATTGGCGGTTTCGTTCCAATTCACATTCCAAGTAATATTCGGCATGCTAATTACATTGCCGTTTGCCAAATTGCATTATCTCTTATAGTTTCCGAGATATGGACTATCGATAATTTACACCTTAGGCTCTGCTTCTAACTTGGGCCCAAATTGTAAAATGGTCTTATCTATTGGCGGTTTCGTTCCAATTCACATTCCAAGTAATATTCGGCATGCTAATTACATTGCCGTTTGCCAAATTGCATTATCTCTTATAGTTTCCGAGATATGGACTATCGATAATTTACACCTTAGGCTCTGCTTCTAACTTGGGCCCAAATTGTAAAATGGTCTTATCTATTGGCGATTTCGTTCCAATTCACATTCCAAGTAATATTCGGCATGCTAATTACATTGCCGGTTGCCAAATTGCATTATCTCTTATAGTTTCCGAGATATGGACTATCGATAATTTACACCTTAGGCTCTGCTTCTAACTTGGGCCCAAATTGTAAAATGGTCTTATCTATTGGCGATTTCGTTCCAATTCACATTCCAAGTAATATTCGGCATGCTAATTACATTGCCGGTTGCCAATTTGCATTATCTCTTATAGTTTCCGAGATATGGACTATCGATAATTTACACCTTAGGCTCTGCTTTTAACTTGGGCCCAAATTTTAAAATGGTCTTCTCTATTGGCGATTTCGTTCCAATTCACATTCCAAGTAATATTCGGCATGCTAATTACATTGCCGGTTGCCAAATTGCATTATCTCTTATAGTTTCCGAGATATGGACTATCGATAATTTACACCTTAGGCTCTGCTTCTAACTTGGGCCCAAATTGTAAAATGGTCTTCTCTATTGGCGATTTCGTTCCAATTCACATTCCAAGTAATATTCGGCATGCTAATTACATTGCCGGTTGCCAAATTGCATTATCTCTTATAGTTTCCGAGATATGGACTATCGATAATTTACACCTTAGGCTCTGCTTCTAACTTGGGCCCAAATTGTAAAATCGTCTTATCTATTGGCGATTTCGTTCCAATTCACATTCCAAGTAATATTCGGCATGCTAATTACATTGCCGGTTGCCAAATTGCATTATCTCTTATAGTTTCCGAGATATGGACTATCGATAATTTACACCTTAGGCTCTGCTTCTAACTTGGGCCCAAATTGTAAAATGGTCTTACCTATTGGCGATTTCGTTCCAATTCACATTCCAAGTAATATTCGGCATGCTAATTACATTGCCGGTTGCCAAATTGCATTATCTCTTATAGTTTCCGAGATATGGACTATCGATAATTTACACCTTAGGCTCTGCTTCTAACTTGGGCCCAAATTGTAAAATGGTCTTATCTATTGGCGATTTCGTTCCAATTCACATTCCAAGTAATATCCGGCATGCTAATTACATTGCCGGTTGCCAAATTGAATTATCTCTTATAGTTTCCGAGATATGGACTATCGATAATTTACACCTTAGGCTCTGCTTCTAACTTGGGCCCAAATTGTAAAATGGTCTTATCTATTGGCGATTTCGTTCCAATTCACATTCCAAGTAATATTCGGCATGCTAATTACATTGCCGGTTGCCAAATTGCATTATCTCTTATAGTTTCCGAGATATGGACTATTGATAATTTACATCTTACGCTCTGCTTCTAACTTGGGCCCAAATTGTAAAATAGCCTTATCTATCGGCGATTTCGTTCCAATTCACATTCCAAGTAATATTCGGCATGCTAATTACATTGCCGGTTGTCAAATTGCATTATCTCTTATAGTTTCCGAGATATGGACTATCGATAATTTACACCTTAGGCTCTGCTTCTAACTTGGGCCCAAATTGTAAAATGGTCTTATCTATTGGCGATTTCGTTCCAATTCACATTCCAAGTAATATCCGGCATGCTAATTACATTGCCGGTTGCCAAATTGAATTATCTCTTATAGTTTCCGAGATATGGACTATCGATAATTTACACCTTAGGCTCTGCTTCTAACTTGGGCCCAAATTGTAAAATGGTCTTATCTATTGGCGATTTCGTTCCAATTCACATTCCAAGTAATATTCGGCATGCTAATTACATTGCCGGTTGCCAAATTGCATTATCTCTTATAGTTTCCGAGATACGGAGTATCGATAATTTACACCTTAGGCTCTGCTTCTAACTTGGGCCCAAATTGTAAAATGGTCTTATCTATTGGCGATTTCGTCCCAATTCACATTCCAAGTGATATTCGGCATGCTAATTACATTGCCGGTTGCGAAATTGCATTATCTCTTATAGTTTCCGAGATATGGACTATCAATAATTTACACCTTTGGCTCTGCTTCCAACTTGGGCCCAAATTGTAAAATGGTCTTATCTATTGGCGATTTCGTTCCAATTCACATTCCAAGTAATATTCGGCATGCTAATTACATTGCCGGTTGCCAAATTGCATTATCTCTTATAGTTTCCGAGATATGGACTATCGATAATTTACACCTTAGGCTCTGCTTCTAACTTGGGCCAAAATTGTAAAATGGTCTTATCTATTGACGATTTCGTTCCAATTCACATTCCAAGTAATATTCGGCATGCTAATTACATTGCCGATTGCCAAATTGCATTATCTCTTATAGTTTCCGAGATATGGATTATCGATAATTTACACCTTAGGCTCTGCTTCTAACTTGGGCCCAAATTGTAAAATGGTCTTGTCTATTGGCGTTTTCGTTCCAATTCACATTCCAAGTAATATTCGGCATGCTAATTACATTGCCGGTTGCCAAATTGCATTATCTCTTATAGTTTCCGAGATATGGACTATCGATAATTTACACCTTAGGCTCTGCTTCTAACTTGGGCCCAAATTGTAAAATGGTCTTCTCTATTGGCGATTTCGTTCCAATTCACATTCCAAGTAATATACGGCATGCTAATTACATTGCCGGTTGCCAAATTGCATTATCACTTATAGTTTCCGAGATATGGACTATCGATAATTTACACTTTAGGCTCTGCTTCTAACTTGGGCCCAAATTGTAAAATGGTCTTATCTATTGGCGATTTCGTTCCAATTCACATTCCAAGTAATATTCGGCATGCTAATTACATTGCCGGTTGCGAAATTGCATTATCTCTTATAGTTTCCGAAATATGGACTATCGATAATTTACACCTTAGGCTCTGCTTCTAACTTGGGCCCAAATTGTAAAATGGTCTTCTCTATTGGCGATTTCGTTCCAATTCACATTCCAAGTAATATTCGGCATGCGAATTACATTGCCGGTTGCCAAATTGCATTATCTCTTATAGTTTCCGAGATATGGACTATCGATAATTTACACCATAGGCTCTGCTTCTAACTTGGGCCCAAATTGTAAAATGGTCTTACCTATTGGCGATTTCGTTCCAATTCACATTCCAAGTAATATTCGGCATGCTAATTACATTGCCGGTTGCCAAATTGCATTATCTCTTATAGTTTCCGAGATATGGACTATCGATAATTTACACCTTAGGCTCTGCTTCTAACTTGGGCCCAAATTGTAAAATGGTCTTATCTATTGGCGATTTCGTTCCAATTCACATTCCAAGTAATATTCGGCATGCTAATTACATTGCCGGTTGCCAAATTGCATTATCTCTTATAGTTTCCGAGATATGGACTATCGATAATTTACATCTTAGGCTCTGCTTCTAACTTGGGCCCAAATTGTAAAATCGTCTTATCTATTGGCGATTTCGTTCCAATTCACATTCCAAGTAATATTCGGCATGCTAATTACATTGCCGGTTGCCAAATTGCATTATCTCTTATAGTTTCCGAGATATGGACTATCGATAATTTACACCTTAGGCTCTGCTTCTAACTTGGGCCCAAATTGTAAAATGGTCTTATCTATTGGCGATTTCGTTCCAATTCACATTCCAAGTAATATTCGGCATGCTAATTACATTGCCGGTTGCCAAATTGCATTATCTCTTATAGTTTCCGAGATATGGACTATCGATAATTTACACCTTAGGCTCTGCTTCTAACTTGGGCCCAAATTGTAAAATGGTCTTATCTATTGGCGATTTCGTCCCAATTCACATTCCAAGTGATATTCGGCATGCTAATTACATTGCCGGTTGCGAAATTGCATTATCTCTTATAGTTTCCGAGATATGGACTATCAATAATTTACACCTTAGGCTCTGCTTCTAACTTGGGCCCAAATTGTAAAATGGCCTTATCTATTGGCGATTTCGTTCCAATTCACATTCCAAGTAATATTCGGCATGCTAATTACATTGCCGGTTGCCAAATTGCATTATCTCTTATAGTTTCCGAGATATGGACTATCGATAATTTACACCTTAGGCTCTGCTTCTAACTTGGGCCCAAATTGTAAAATGGTCTTATCTATTGGCGATTTCGTTCCAATTCACATTCCAAGTAATATTCGGCATGCTAATTACATTGCCGGTTGCCAATTTGCATTATCTCTTATAGTTTCCGAGATATGGACTATCGATAATTTACACCTTAGGCTCTGCTTCTAACTTGGGCCCAAATTGTAAAATGGTCTTATCTATTGGCGGTTTCGTTCCAATTCACATTCCAAGTAATATTCGGCATGCTAATTACATTGCCGTTTGCCAAATTGCATTATCTCTTATAGTTTCCGAGATATGGACTATCGATAATTTACACCTTAGGCTCTGCTTCTAACTTGGGCCCAAATTGTAAAATGGTCTTATCTATTGGCGATTTCGTTCCAATTCACATTCCAAGTAATATTCGGCATGCTAATTACATTGCCGGTTGCCAAATTGCATTATCTCTTATAGTTTCCGAGATATGGACTATCGATAATTTACACCTTAGGCTCTGCTTCTAACTTGGGCCCAAATTGTAAAATGGTCTTATCTATTGGCGATTTCGTCCCAATTCACATTCCAAGTGATATTCGGCATGCTAATTACATTGCCGGTTGCGAAATTGCATTATCTCTTATAGTTTCCGAGATATGGACTATCAATAATTTACACCTTAGGCTCTGCTTCTAACTTGGGCCCAAATTGTAAAATGGCCTTATCTATTGGCGATTTCGTTCCAATTCACATTCCAAGTAATATTCGGCATGCTAATTACATTGCCGGTTGCCAAATTGCATTATCTCTTATAGTTTCCGAGATATGGACTATCGATAATTTACACATTAGGCTCTGCTTCTAACTTGGGCCCAAATTGTAAAATGGTCTTATCTATTGGCGATTTCGTTCCAATTCACATTCCAAGTAATATTCGGCATGCTAATTACATTGCCGGTTGCCAAATTGCATTATCTCTTATAGTTTCCGAGATATGGACTATCGATAATTTACACCTTAGGCTCTGCTTCTAACTTGGGCCCAAATTGTAAAATGGTCTTATCTATTGGCGATTTCGTTCCAATTCACATTCCAAGTAATATTCGGCATGCTAATTACATTGCCGGTTGCCAATTTGCATTATCTCTTATAGTTTCCGAGATATGGACTATCGATAATTTACACCTTAGGCTCTGCTTCTAACTTGGGCCCAAATTGTAAAATGGTCTTATCTATTGGCGATTTCGTTCCAATTCACATTCCAAGTAATAATCGGCATGCTAATTACATTGCCGGTTGCCAAATTGCATTATCTCTTATAGTTTCCGAGATATGGACTATCGATAATTTACACCTTAGGCTCTGCTTCTAACTTGGGCCCAAATTGTAAAATGGTCTTATCTATTGGCGATTTCGTTCCAATTCACACTCCAAGTAATATTCGGCATACTAATTACATTGCCGGTTGCGAAATTGCATTATCTCTTATAGTTTCCGAGATATGGACTATTAATAATTTACACCTTAGGCTCTGCTTCTAACTTGGGCCCAAATTGTAAAATGGTCTTATCTATTGGCGATTTCGTTCCAATTCACATTCCAAGTAATATTCGGCATGCTAATTACATTGCCGGTTGCCAAATTGCATTATCTCTTATAGTTTCCGAGATATGGACTATCGATAATTTACACCATAGGCTCTGCTTCTAACTTGGGCCCAAATTGTAAAATGGTCTTCTCTATTGGCGATTTCGTTCCAATTCACATTCCAAGTAATATTCGGCATGCTAATTACATTGCCGGTTGCCAAATTGCATTATCTCTTATAGTTTCCGAGATATGGACTATCGATAATTTACACCTTAGGCTCTGCTTCTAACTTGGTCCCAAATTGTAAAATGGTCTTATCTATTGGCGATTTCGTTCCAATTCACATTCCAAGTAATATCCGGCATGCTAATTACATTGCCGGTTGCCAAATTGCATTATCTCTTATAGTTTCCGAGATATGGACTATCGATAATTTACACCTTAGGCTCTGCTTCTAACTTGGGCCCAAATTGTAAAATGGTCTTATCTATTGGCGATTTCGTTCCAATTCACATTCCAAGTAATATCCGGCATGCTAATTACATTGCCGGTTGCCAAATTGCATTATCTCTTATAGTTTCCGAGATATGGACTATCGGTAATTTACACCTTAGGCTCTGCTTCTAACTTGGGCCCAAATTGTAAAATCGTCTTATCTATTGGCGATTTCGTTCCAATTCACATTCCAAGTAATATTCGGCATGCTAATTACATTGCCGGTTGCCAAATTGCATTATCTCTTATAGTTTCCGAGATATGGACTATCGGTAATTTACACCTTAGGCTCTGCTTCTAACTTGGGCCCAAATTGTAAAATGGTCTTATCTATTGGCGATTTCGTTCCAATTCACATTCCAAATAATATCCGGCATGCTAATTACATTGCCGGTTGCCAAATTGAATTATCTCTTATAGTTTCCGAGATATGGACTATCGATAATTTACACCTTAGGCTCTGCTTCTAACTTGGGCCCAAATTGTAAAACGGTCTTATCTATTGGCGATTTCGTTCCAATTCACATTCCAAGTAATATTCGGCATGCTAATTACATTGCCGGTTGCCAAATTGCATTATCTCTTATAGTTTCCGAGATATGGACTATCGATAATTTACACCTTATTCTCTGCTTCTAACTTGGGCCCAAATTGTAAAATGGTCTTATCTATTGGCGATTTCGTTCCAATTCACACTCCAAGTAATATTCGGCATGCTAATTACATTGCCGGTTGCGAAATTGCATTATCTCTTATAGTTTCCGAGATATGGACTATCAATAATTTACACCTTAGGCTCTGCTTCTAACTTGGGCCCAAATTGTAAAATGGTCTTATCTATTGGCGATTTCGTTCCAATTCACATTCCAAGTAATATTCGGCATGCTAATTACATTGCCGGTTGCCAAATTGCATTATCTCTTATAGTTTCCAAGATATGGACTATCGATAATTTACACCTTAGCCTCTGCTTCTAACTTGGGCCCAAATTGTAAAACGGTCTTATCTATTGGCGTTTTCGTTCCAATTCACATTCCAAGTAATATTCGGCATGCTAATTACATTGCCGGTTGCCAAATTGCATTATCTCTTATAGTTTCCGAGATATGGACTATCGATAATTTACACCTTAGGCTCTGCTTCTAACTTGGGCCCAAATTGTAAAATGGTCTTATCTATTGGCGATTTCGTTCCAATTCACACTCCAAGTAATATTCGGCATGCTAATTACATTGCCGGTTGCGAAATTGCATTATCTCTTATAGTTTCCGAGATATGGACTATCAATAATTTACACCTTAGGCTCTGCTTCTAACTTGGGCCCAAATTGTAAAATGGTCTTATCTATTGGCGATTTCGTTCCAATTCACATTCCAAGTAATATTCGGCATGCTAATTACATTGCCGGTTGCCAAATTGCATTATCTCTTATAGTTTCCAAGATATGGACTATCGATAATTTACACCTTATCCTCTGCTTCTAACTTGGGCCCAAATTGTAAAATGGTCTTCTCTATTGGCGATTTCGTTCCAATTCACATTCCAAGTAATATTCGGCATGCTAATTACATTGCCGGTTGCCAAATTGCATTATCTCTTATAGTTTCCGAGATATGGACTATCGATAATTTACACCTTAGGCTCTGCTTCTAACTTGGGCCCAAATTGTAAAATGGTCTTCTCTATTGGCGATTTCGTTCCAATTCACACTCCAAGTAATATTCGGCATGCTAATTACATTGCCGGTTGCCAAATTGCATTATCTCTTATAGTTTCCGAGATATGGACTATCGATAATTTACACCTTAGGCTCTGCTTCTAACTTGGGCCCAAATTGTAAAATCGTCTTATCTATTGGCGATTTCGTTCCAATTCACATTCCAAGTAATATTCGGCATGCTAATTACATTGCCGGTTGCCAAATTGCATTATCTCTTATAGTTTCCGAGATATGGACTATCGATAATTTACACCTTAGGCTCTGCTTCTAACTTGGGCCCAAATTGTAAAATGGTCTTACCTATTGGCGATTTCGTTCCAATTCACATTCCAAGTAATATTCGGCATGCTAATTACATTGCCGGTTGCCAAATTGCATTATCTCTTCTAACTTGGGCCCAAATTGTAAAATGGTCTTCTCTATTGGCGATTTCGTTCCAATTCACATTCCAAGTAATATTCGGCATGCTAATTACATTGCCGGTTGCCAAATTGCATTATCTCTTATAGTTTCCGAGATATGGACTATCGATAATTTACACCTTAGGCTCTGCTTCTAACTTGGGCCCAAATTGTAAAATGGTCTTATCTATTGGCGATTTCGTTCCAATTCACATTCCAAGTAATATTCGGCATGCTAATTACATTGCCGGTTGCCAAATTGCATTATCTCTTATAGTTTCCGAGATATGGACTATCGATAATTTACACCTTAGGCTCTGCTTTTAACTTGGGCCCAAATTTTAAAATGGTCTTCTCTATTGGCGATTTCGTTCCAATTCACATTCCAAGTAATATTCGGCATGCTAATTACATTGCCGGTTGCCAAATTGCATTATCTCTTATAGTTTCCGAGATATGGACTATCGATAATTTACACCTTAGGCTCTGCTTCTAACTTGGGCCCAAATTGTAAAATGGTCTTCTCTATTGGCGATTTCGTTCCAATTCACATTCCAAGTAATATTCGGCATGCTAATTACATTGCCGGTTGCCAAATTGCATTATCTCTTATAGTTTCCGAGATATGGACTATCGATAATTTACACCTTAGGCTCTGCTTCTAACTTGGGCCCAAATTGTAAAATCGTCTTATCTATTGGCGATTTCGTTCCAATTCACATTCCAAGTAATATTCGGCATGCTAATTACATTGCCGGTTGCCAAATTGCATTATCTCTTATAGTTTCCGAGATATGGACTATCGATAATTTACACCTTAGGCTCTGCTTCTAACTTGGGCCCAAATTGTAAAATGGTCTTACCTATTGGCGATTTCGTTCCAATTCACATTCCAAGTAATATTCGGCATGCTAATTACATTGCCGGTTGCCAAATTGCATTATCTCTTATAGTTTCCGAGATATGGACTATCGATAATTTACACCTTAGGCTCTGCTTCTAACTTGGGCCCAAATTGTAAAATGGTCTTATCTATTGGCGATTTCGTTCCAATTCACATTCCAAGTAATATCCGGCATGCTAATTACATTGCCGGTTGCCAAATTGAATTATCTCTTATAGTTTCCGAGATATGGACTATCGATAATTTACACCTTAGGCTCTGCTTCTAACTTGGGCCCAAATTGTAAAATGGTCTTATCTATTGGCGATTTCGTTCCAATTCACATTCCAAGTAATATTCGGCATGCTAATTACATTGCCGGTTGCCAAATTGCATTATCTCTTATAGTTTCCGAGATATGGAGTATCGATAATTTACACCTTAGGCTCTGCTTCTAACTTGGGCCCAAATTGTAAAATAGTCTTATCTATTGGCGATTTCGTCCCAATTCACATTCCAAGTGATATTCGGCATGCTAATTACATTGCCGGTTGCGAAATTGCATTATCTCTTATAGTTTCCGAGATATGGACTATCAATAATTTACACCTTAGGCTCTGCTTCCAACTTGGGCCCAAATTGTAAAATGGTCTTATCTATTGGCGATTTCGTTCCAATTCACATTCCAAGTAATATTCGGCATGCTAATTACATTGCCGGTTGCCAAATTGCATTATCTCTTATAGTTTCCGAGATATGGACTATCGATAATTTACACCTTAGGCTCTGCTTCTAACTTGGGCCCAAATTGTAAAATGGTCTTATCTATTGGCGATTTCGTTCCAATTCACATTCCAAGTAATATTCGGCATGCTAATTACATTGCCGATTGCCAAATTGCATTATCTCTTATAGTTTCCGAGATATGGATTATCGATAATTTACACCTTAGGCTCTGCTTCTAACTTGGGCCCAAATTGTAAAATGGTCTTGTCTATTGGCGTTTTCGTTCCAATTCACATTCCAAGTAATATTCGGCATGCTAATTACATTGCCGGTTGCCAAATTGCATTATCTCTTATAGTTTCCGAGATATGGACTATCGATAATTTACACCTTAAGCTCTGCTTCTAACTTGGCCCCAAATTGTAAAATGGTCTTCTCTATTGGCGATTTCGTTCCAATTCACATTCCAAGTAATATACGGCATGCTAATTACATTGCCGGTTGCCAAATTGCATTATCTCTTATAGTTTCCGAGATATGGACTATCGATAATTTACACTTTAGGCTCTGCTTCTAACTTGGGCCCAAATTGTAAAATGGTCTTATCTATTGGCGATTTCGTTCCAATTCACATTCCAAGTAATATTAGGCATGCTAATTACATTGCCAGTTGCCAAATTGCATTATCTCTTATAGTTTCCGAAATATGGACTATCGATAATTTACACCTTAGGCTCTGCTTCTAACTTGGGCCCAAATTGTAAAATGGTCTTCTCTATTGGCGATTTCGTTCCAATTCACATTCCAAGTAATATTCGGCATGCGAATTACATTGCCGGTTGCCAAATTGCATTATCTCTTATAGTTTCCGAGATATGGACTATCGATAATTTACACCATAGGCTCTGCTTCTAACTTGGGCCCAAATTGTAAAATGGTCTTCTCTATTGGCGATTTCGTTCCAATTCACATTCCAAGTAATATTCGGCATGCTAATTACATTGCCGGTTGCCAAATTGCATTATCTCTTATAGTTTCCGAGATATGGACTATCGATAATTTACACCATAGGCTCTGCTTCTAACTTGGGCCCAAATTGTAAAATGGTCTTCTCTATTGGCGATTTCGTTCCAATTCACATTCCAAGTAATATCCGGCATGCTAATTACATTGCCGGTTGCCAAATTGCATTATCTCTTATAGTTTCCGAGATATGGACTATCGATAATTTACACCTTAGGCTCTGCTTCTAACTTGGGCCCAAATTGTAAAATGGTCTTACCTATTGGCGATTTCGTTCCAATTCACATTCCAAGTAATATCCGGCATGCTAATTACATTGCCGGTTGCCAAATTGCATTATCTCTTATAGTTCCGAGATATGGACTATCGGTAATTTACACCTTAGGCTCTGCTTCTAACTTGGGCCCAAATTGTAAAATCGTCTTATCTATTGGCGATTTCGTTCCAATTCACATTCCAAGTAATATTCGGCATGCTAATTACATTGCCGGTTGCCAAATTGCATTATCTCTTATAGTTTCCGAGATATGGACTATCGATAATTTACATCTTAGGCTCTGCTTCTAACTTGGGCCCAAATTGTAAAATCGTCTTATCTATTGGCGATTTCGTTCCAATTCACATTCCAAGTGATATTCGGCATGCTAATTACATTGCCGGTTGCGAAATTGCATTATCTCTTATAGTTTCCGAGATATGGACTATCAATAATTTACACCTTAGGCTCTGCTTCCAACTTGGGCCCAAATTGTAAAATGGTCTTATCTATTGGCGATTTCGTTCCAATTCACATTCCAAGTAATATTCGGCATGCTAATTACATTGCCGGTTGCCAAATTGCATTATCTCTTATAGTTGCCGAGATATGGACTATCGATAATTTACACCTTAGGCTCTGCTTCTAACTTGGGCCCAAATTGTAAAATGGTCTTATCTATTGGCGATTTCGTTCCAATTCACATTCCAAGTAATATTCGGCATGCTAATTACATTGCCGGTTGCCAAATTGCATTATCTCTTATAGTTTCCGAGATATGGACTATCGATAATTTACACCTTAAGCTCTGCTTCTAACTTGGGCCCAAATTGTAAAATGGTCTTCTCTATTGGCGATTTCGTTCCAATTCACATTCCAAGTAATATACGGCATGCTAATTACATTGCCGGTTGCCAAATTGCATTATCTCTTATAGTTTCCGAGATATGGACTATCGATAATTTACACTTTAGGCTCTGCTTCTAACTTGGGCCCAAATTGTAAAATGGTCTTATCTATTGGCGATTTCGTTCCAATTCACATTCCAAGTAATATTCGGCATGCTAATTACATTGCCGGTTGCCAAATTGCATTATCTCTTATAGTTTCCGAAATATGGACTATCGATAATTTACACCTTAGGCTCTGCTTCTAACTTGGGCCCAAATTGTAAAATGGTCTTCTCTATTGGCGATTTCGTTCCAATTCACATTCCAAGTAATATTCGGCATGCGAATTACATTGCCGGTTGCCAAATTGCATTATCTCTTATAGTTTCCGAGATATGGACTATCGATAATTTACACCATAGGCTCTGCTTCTAACTTGGGCCCAAATTGTAAAATGGTCTTCTCTATTGGCGATTTCGTTCCAATTCACATTCCAAGTAATATTCGGCATGCTAATTACATTGCCGGTTGCCAAATTGCATTATCTCTTATAGTTTCCGAGATATGGACTATCGATAATTTACACCTTAGGCTCTGCTTCTAACTTGGGCCCAAATTGTAAAATCGTCTTATCTATTGGCGATTTCGCTCCAATTCACATTCCAAGTAATATTCGGCATGCTAATTACATTGCCGGTTGCCAAATTGCATTATCTCTTATAGTTTCCGAGATATGGACTATCGGTAATTTACACCTTAGGCTCTGCTTATAACTTGGGCCCAAATTGTAAAATGGTCTTATCTATTGGCGATTTCGTTCCAATTCACATTCCAAGTAATATCCGGCATGCTAATTACATTGCCGGTTGCCAAATTGAATTATCTCTTATAGTTTCCGAGATATGGACTATCGATAATTTACACCTTAGGCTCTGCTTCTAACTTGGGCCCAAATTGTAAAATGGTCTTACCTATTGGCGATTTCGTTCCAATTCACATTCCAAGTAATATTCGGCATGCTAATTACATTGCCGGTTGCCAAATTGCATTATCTCTTATAGTTTCCGAGATATGGACTATCGATAATTTACACCTTAGGCTCTGCTTCTAACTTGGGCCCAAATTGTAAAATGGTCTTATCTATTGGCGATTTCATTCCAATTCACATTCCAAGTAATATTCGGCATGCTAATTACATTGCCGGTTGCCAAATTGCATTATCTCTTATAGTTTCCGAGATATGGACTATCGATAATTTACATCTTAGGCTCTGCTTCTAACTTGGGCCCAAATTGTAAAATCGTCTTATCTATTGGCGATTTCGTTCCAATTCACATTCCAAGTAATATCCGGCATGCTAATTACATTGCCGGTTGCCAAATTGCATTATCTCTTATAGTTTCCGAGATATGGACTATCGATAATTTACACCTTAGGCTCTGCTTCTAACTTGGGCCCAAATTGTAAAATGGTCTTATATATTGGCGATTTCGTTCCAATTCACATTCCAAGTAATATCCGGCATGCTAATTACATTGCCGGTTGCCAAATTGAATTATCTCTTATAGTTTCCGAGATATGGACTATCGATAATTTACACCTTAAGCTCTGCTTCTAACTTGGGCCCAAATTGTAAAATGGTCTTATCTATTGGCGATTTCGTTCCAATTCACATTCCAAGTAATATTCGGCATGCTAATTACATTGCCGGTTGCCAAATTGCATTATCTCTTATAGTTTCCGAGATATGGACTATCGATAATTTACATCTTAGGCTCTGCTTCTAACTTGGGCCCAAATTGTAAAATGGTCTTATCTATTGGCGATTTCGTTCCCATTCACATTCCAAGTAATATTCGGCATGCTAATTACATTGCCGGTTGCCAAATTGCATTATCTCTTATAGTTTCCGAGATATGGACTATCGATAATTTACATCTTAGGCTCTGCTTCTAACTTGGGCCCAAATTGTAAAATCGTCTTATCTATTGGCGATTTCGTTCCAATTCACATTCCAAGTAATATCCGGCATGCTAATTACATTGCCGGTTGCCAAATTGCATTATCTCTTATAGTTTCCGAGATATGGACTATCGATAATTTACACCTTAGGCTCTGCTTCTAACTTGGGCCCAAATTGTAAAATGGTCTTATATATTGGCGATTTCGTTCCAATTCACATTCCAAGTAATATCCGGCATGCTAATTACATTGCCGGTTGCCAAATTGAATTATCTCTTATAGTTTCCGAGATATGGACTATCGATAATTTACACCTTAGGCTCTGCTTCTAACTTGGGCCCAAATTGTAAAATGGTCTTATCTATTGGCGATTTCGTTCCAATTCACATTCCAAGTAATATCCGGCATGCTAATTACATTGCCGGTTGCCAAATTGAATTATCTCTTATAGTTTCCGAGATATGGACTATCGATAATTTACACCTTAGGCTCTGCTTCTAACTTGGGCCCAAATTGTAAAATGGTCTTATATATTGGCGATTTCGTTCCAATTCACATTCCAAGTAATATCCGGCATGCTAATTACATTGCCGGTTGCCAAATTGAATTATCTCTTATAGTTTCCGAGATATGGACTATCGATAATTTACACCTTAGGCTCTGCTTCTAACTTGGGCCCAAATTGTAAAATGGTCTTATCTATTGGCGATTTCGTTCCAATTCACATTCCAAGTAATATTCGGCATGCTAATTACATTGCCGGTTGCCAATTTGCATTATCTCTTATAGTTTCCGAGATATGGACTATCGATAATTTACACCTTAGGCTCTGCTTCTAACTTGGGCCCAAATTGTAAAATGGTCTTATCTATTGGCGATTTCGTTCCAATTCACATTCCAAGTAATAATCGGCATGCTAATTACATTGCCGTTTGCCAAATTGCATTATCTCTTATAGTTTCCGAGATATGGACTATCGATAATTTACACCTTAGGCTCTGCTTCTAACTTGGGCCCAAATTGTAAAATGGTCTTATCTATTGGCGATTTCGTTCCAATTCACACTCCAAGTAATATTCGGCATACTAATTACATTGCCGGTTGCGAAATTGCATTATCTCTTATAGTTTCCGAGATATGGACTATCAATAATTTACACCTTAGGCTCTGCTTCTAACTTGGGCCCAAATTGTAAAATGGTCTTATCTATTGGCGATTTCGTTCCAATTCACATTCCAAGTAATATTCGGCATGCTAATTACATTGCCGGTTGCCAAATTGCATTATCTCTTATAGTTTCCGAGATATGGACTATCGATAATTTACACCATAGGCTCTGCTTCTAACTTGGGCCCAAATTGTAAAATGGTCTTCTCTATTGGCGATTTCGTTCCAATTCACATTCCAAGTAATATTCGGCATGCTAATTACATTGCCGGTTGCCAAATTGCATTATCTCTTATAGTTTCCGAGATATGGACTATCGATAATTTACACCTTAGGCTCTGCTTCTAACTTGGGCCCAAATTGTAAAATGGTCTTATCTATTGGCGATTTCGTTCCAATTCACATTCCAAGTAATATCCGGCATGCTAATTACATTGCCGGTTGCCAAATTGCATTATCTCTTATAGTTTCCGAGATATGGACTATCGATAATTTACACCTTAGGCTCTGCTTCTAACTTGGGCCCAAATTGTAAAATGGTCTTATCTATTGGCGATTTCGTTCCAATTCACATTCCAAGTAATATCCGGCATGCTAATTACATTGCCGGCTGCCAAATTGCATTATCTCTTATAGTTCCGAGATATGGACTATCGGTAATTTACACCTTAGGCTCTGCTTCTAACTTGGGCCCAAATTGTAAAATCGTCTTATCTATTGGCGATTTCGTTCCAATTCACATTCCAAGTAATATTCGGCATGCTAATTACATTGCCGGTTGCCAAATTGCATTATCTCTTATAGTTTCCGAGATATGGACTATCGGTAATTTACACCTTAGGCTCTGCTTCTAACTTGGGCCCAAATTGTAAAATGGTCTTATCTATTGGCGATTTCGTTCCAATTCACATTCCAAGTAATATCCGGCATGCTAATTACATTGCCGGTTGCCAAATTGAATTATCTCTTATAGTTTCCGAGATATGGACTATCGATAATTTACACCTTAGGCTCTGCTTCTAACTTGGGCCCAAATTGTAAAATGGTCTTACCTATTGGCGATTTCGTTCCAATTCACATTCCAAGTAATATTCGGCATGCTAATTACATTGCCGGTTGCCAAGTTGCATTATCTCTTATAGTTTCCGAGATATGGACTATCGATAATTTACACCTTAGGCTCTGCTTCTAACTTGGGCCCAAATTGTAAAATGGTCTTATCTATTGGCGATTTCGTTCCAATTCACATTCCAAGTAATATTCGGCATGCTAATTACATTGCCGGTTGCCAAATTGCATTATCTCTTATAGTTTCCGAGATATGGACTATCGATAATTTACATCTTAGGCTCTGCTTCTAACTTGGGCCCAAATTGTAAAATCGTCTTATCTATTGGCGATTTCGTTCCAATTCACATTCCAAGTAATATTCGGCATGCTAATTACATTGCCGGTTGCCAAATTGCATTATCTCTTATAGTTTCCGAGATATGGACTATCGATAATTTACACCATAGGCTCTGCTTCTAACTTGGGCCCAAATTGTAAAATGGTCTTATCTATTGGCGATTTCGTTCCAATTCACATTCCAAGTAATATCCGGCATGCTAATTACATTGCCGGTTGCCAAGTTGAATTATCTCTTATAGTTTCCGAGATATGGACTATCGATAATTTACACCTTAGGCTCTGCTTCTAACTTGGGCCCAAATTGTAAAATGGTCTTATCTATTGGCGATTTCGTTCCAATTCACATTCGAAGTAATATTCGGCATGCTAATTACATTGCCGGTTGCCAAATTGCATTATCTCTTATAGTTTCCGAGATATGGACTATCGATAATTTACATCTTAGGCTCTGCTTCTAACTTGGGCCCAAATTGTAAAATGGTCTTATCTATTGGCGATTTCGTTCCAATTCACATTCCAAGTAATATTCGGCATGCTAATTACATTGCCGGTTGCCAAATTGCATTATCTCTTATAGTTTCCGAGATATGGACTATCGATAATTTACACCTTAGGCTCTGCTTCTAACTTGGGCCCAAATTGTAAAATGGTCTTATCTATTGGCGATTTCGTCCCAATTCACATTCCAAGTGATATTCGGCATGCTAATTACATTGCCGGTTGCGAAATTGCATTATCTCTTATAGTTTCCGAGATATGGACTATCAATAATTTACACCTTAGGCTCTGCTTCTAACTTGGGCCCAAATTGTAAAATGGCCTTATCTATTGGCGATTTCGTTCCAATTCACATTCCAAGTAATATTCGGCATGCTAATTACATTGCCGGTTGCCAAATTGCATTATCTCTTATAGTTTCCGAGATATGGACTATCGATAATTTACACCTTAGGCTCTGCTTCTAACTTGGGCCCAAATTGTAAAATGGTCTTATCTATTGGCGATTTCGTTCCAATTCACATTCCAAGTAATATTCGGCATGCTAATTACATTGCCGGTTGCCAAATTGCATTATCTCTTATAGTTTCCGAGATATGGACTATCGATAATTTACACCTTAGGCTCTGCTTCTAACTTGGGCCCAAATTGCAAAATGGTCTTATCTATTGGCGATTTCGTTCCAATTCACATTCCAAGTAATATTCGGCATGCTAATTACATTGCCGATTGCCAAATTGCATTATCTCTTATAGTTTCCGAGATATGGACTATCGATAATTTACACCTTAGGCTCTGCTTCTAACTTGGGCCCAAATTGTAAAATGGTCTTATCTATTGGCGATTTCGTTCCAATTCACATTCCAAGTAATATTCGGCATGCTAATTACATTGCCGGTTGCCAAATTGCATTATCTCTTATAGTTTCCGAGATATGGACTATCGATAATTTACATCTTAGGCTCTGCTTCTAACTTGGGCCCAAATTGTAAAATGGTCTTATCTATTGGCGATTTCGTTCCAATTCACATTCCAAGTAATATTCGGCATGCTAATTACATTGCCGGTTGCCAAATTGCATTATCTCTTATAGTTTCCGAGATATGGACTATCGATAATTTACACCTTAGGCTCTGCTTCTAACTTGGGCCCAAATTGTAAAATGGACTTATCTATTGGCGATTTCGTTCCAATTCACACTCCAAGTAATATTCGGCATACTAATTACATTGCCGGTTGCTAAATTGCATTATCTCTTATAGTTTCCGAGATATGGACTATCGGTAATTTACACCTTAGGCTCTGCTTCTAACTTGGGCCCAAATTGTAAAATGGTCTTATCTATTGGCGATTTCGTTCCAATTCACATTCCAAGTAATATTCGGCATGCTAATTACATTGCCGGTTGCTAAATTGCATTATCTCTTATAGTTTCCGAGATATGGACTATCGGTAATTTACACCTTAGGCTCTGCTTCTAACTTGGGCCCAAATTGTAAAATGGTCTTATCTATTGGCGATTTCGTTCCAATTCACATTCCAAGTAATATTCGGCATGCTAATTACATTGCCGGTTGCCAAATTGCATTATCTCTTATAGTTTCCGAGATATGGACTATCGATAATTTACACCTTAGGCTCTGCTTCTAACTTGGGCCCAAATTGTAAAATGGTCTTATCTATTGGCGATTTCGTTCCAATTCACACTCCAAGTAATATTCGGCATACTAATTACATTGCCGGTTGCGAAATTGCATTATCTCTTATAGTTTCCGAGATATGGACTATCAATAATTTACACCTTAGGCTCTGCTTCTAACTTGGGCCCAAATTGTAAAATGGTCTTATCTATTGGCGATTTCGTCCCAATTCACATTCCAAGTGATATTCGGCATGCTAATTACATTGCCGGTTGCGAAATTGCATTATCTCTTATAGTTTCCGAGATATGGACTATCAATAATTTACACCTTTGGCTCTGCTTCTAACTTGGGCCCAAATTGTAAAATGGCCTTATCTATTGGCGATTTCTTTCCAATTCACATTCCAAGTAATATTCGGCATGCTAATTACATTGCCGGTTGCCAAATTGCATTATCTCTTATAGTTTCCGAGATATGGACTATCGATAATTTACACCTTAGGCTCTGCTTCTAACTTGGGCCCAAATTGTAAAATGGTCTTATCTATTGGCGATTTCGTTCCAATTCACATTCCAAGTAATATTCGGCATGCTAATTACATTGCCGGTTGCCAAATTGCATTATCTCTTATAGTTTCCGAGATATGGACTATCGATAATTTACACCTTAGGCTCTGCTTCTAACTTGGGCCCAAATTGTAAAATGGTCTTATCTATTGGCGATTTCGTTCCAATTCACATTCCAAGTAATATTCGGCATGCTAATTACATTGCCGGTTGCCAATTTGCATTATCTCTTATAGTTTCCGAGATATGGAGTATCGATAATTTACACCTTAGGCTCTGCTTCTAACTTGGGCCCAAATTGTAAAATGGTCTTTTCTATTGGCGATTTCGTTCCAATTCACATTCCAAGTAATATTCGGCATGCTAATTACATTGCCGGTTGCCAAATTGCATTATCTCTTATAGTTTCCGAGATATGGACTATCGATAATTTACACCTTAGGCTCTGCTTCTAACTTGGGCCCAAATTGTAAAATGGACTTATCTATTGGCGATTTCGTTCCAATTCACACTCCAAGTAATATTCGGCATACTAATTACATTGCCGGTTGCGAAATTGCATTATCTCTTATAGTTTCCGAGATATGGACTATCAATAATTTACACCTTAGGCTCTGCTTCTAACTTGGGCCCAAATTGTAAAATGGTCTTATCTATTGGCAATTTCGTTCCAATTCACATTCCAAGTAATATTCGGCATGCTAATTACATTGCCGGTTGCTAAATTGCATTATCTCTTATAGTTTCCGAGATATGGACTATCGGTAATTTACACCTTAGGCGCTGCTTCTAACTTGGGCCCAAATTGTAAAATGGTCTTATCTATTGGCGATTTCGTTCCAATTCACATTCCAAGTAATATTCGGCATGCTAATTACATTGCCGGTTGCCAAATTGCATTATCTCTTATAGTTTCCGAGATATGGACTATCGATAATTTACACCTTAGGCTCTGCTTCTAACTTGGGCCCAAATTGTAAAATGGTCTTATCTATTGGCGATTTCGTTCCAATTCACACTCCAAGTAATATTCGGCATACTAATTACATTGCCGGTTGCGAAATTGCATTATCTCTTATAGTTTCCGAGATATGGACTATCAATAATTTACACCTTAGGCTCTGCTTCTAACTTGGGCCCAAATTGTAAAATGGTCTTATCTATTGGCGATTTCGTCCCAATTCACATTCCAAGTGATATTCGGCATGCTAATTACATTGCCGGTTGCGAAATTGCATTATCTCTAATAGTTTCCGAGATATGGACTATCAATAATTTACACCTTTGGCTCTGCTTCTAACTTGGGCCCAAATTGTAAAATGGCCTTATCTATTGGCGATTTCGTTCCAATTCACATTCCAAGTAATATTCGGCATGCTAATTACATTGCCGGTTGCCAAATTGCATTATCTCTTATAGTTTCCGAGATATGGACTATCGATAATTTACACCTTAGGCTCTGCTTCTAACTTGGGCCCACATTGTAAAATGGTCTTATCTATTGGCGATTTCGTTCCAATTCACATTCCAAGTAATATTCGGCATGCTAATTACATTGCCGGTTGCCAAATTGCATTATCTCTTATAGTTTCCGAGATATGGACTATCGATAATTTACACCTTAGGCTCTGCTTCTAACTTGGGCCCAAATTGTAAAATGGTCTTATCTATTGGCGATTTCGTTCCAATTCACATTCCAAGTAATATTCGGCATGCTAATTACATTGCCGGTTGCCAATTTGCATTATCTCTTATAGTTTCCGAGATATGGAGTATCGATAATTTACACCTTAGGCTCTGCTTCTAACTTGGGCCCAAATTGTAAAATGGTCTTATCTATTGGCGATTTCGTTCCAATTCACATTCCAAGTAATATTCGGCATGCTAATTACATTGCCGGTTGCCAATTTGCATTATCTCTTATAGTTTCCGAGATATGGACTATCGATAATTTACACCTTAGGCTCTGCTTCTAACTTGGGCCCAAATTGTAAAATGGTCTTATCTATTGGCGATTTCGTTCCAATTCACATTCCAAGTAATATTCGGCATGCTAATTACATTGCCGGTTGCCAATTTGCATTATCTCTTATAGTTTCCGAGATATGGACTATCGATAATTTACACCTTAGGCTCTGCTTCTAACTTGGGCCCAAATTGTAAAATGGTCTTATCTATTGGCGATTTCGTTCCAATTCACACTCCAAGTAATATTCGGCATACTAATTACATTGCCGGTTGCGAAATTGCATTATCTCTTATAGTTTCCGAGATATGGACTATCAATAATTTACACCTCAGGCTCTGCTTCTAACTTGGGCCCAAATTGTAAAATGGTCTTATCTATTGGCGATTTCGTTCCAATTCACATTCCAAGTAATATTCGGCATACTAATTACATTGCCGGTTGCGAAATTGCATTATCTCTTATAGTTTCCGAGATATGGACTACCAATAATTTACACCTTAGGCTCTGCTTCTAACTTGGGCCCAAATTGTAAAATGGTCTTATCTATTGGCAATTTCGTTCCAATTCACATTCCAAGTAATATTCGGCATGCTAATTACATTGCCGGTTGCTAAATTGCATTATCTCTTATAGTTTCCGAGATATGGACTATCGGTAATTTACACCTTAGGCTCTGCTTCTAACTTGGGCCCAAATTGTAAAATGGTCTTATCTATTGGCGATTTCGTTCCAATTCACATTCCAAGTAATATTCGGCATGCTAATTACATTGCCGGTTGCCAAATTGCATTATCTCTTATAGTTTCCGAGATATGGACTATCGATAATTTACACCTTAGGCTCTGCTTCTAACTTGGGCCCAAATTGTAAAATGGTCTTATCTATTGGCGATTTCGTTCCAATTCACACTCCAAGTAATATTCGGCATACTAATTACATTGCCGGTTGCGAAATTGCATTATCTCTTATAGTTTCCGAGATATGGACTATCAATAATTTACACCTTAGGCTCTGCTTCTAACTTGGGCCCAAATTGTAAAATGGTCTTATCTATTGGCGATTTCGTCCCAATTCACATTCCAAGTGATATTCGGCATGCTAATTACATTGCCGGTTGCGAAATTGCATTATCTCTTATAGTTTCCGAGATATGGACTATCAATAATTTACACCTTTGGCTCTGCTTCTAACTTGGGCCCAAATTGTAAAATGGCCTTATCTATTGGCGATTTCTTTCCAATTCACATTCCAAGTAATATTCGGCATGCTAATTACATTGCCGGTTGCCAAATTGCATTATCTCTTATAGTTTCCGAGATATGGACTATCGATAATTTACACCTTAGGCTCTGCTTCTAACTTGGGCCCAAATTGTAAAATGGTCTTATCTATTGGCGATTTCGTTCCAATTCACATTCCAAGTAATATTCGGCATGCTAATTACATTGCCGGTTGCCAAATTGCATTATCTCTTATAGTTTCCGAGATATGGACTATCGATAATTTACACCTTAGGCTCTGCTTCTAACTTGGGCCCAAATTGTAAAATGGTCTTATCTATTGGCGATTTCGTTCCAATTCACATTCCAAGTAATATTCGGCATGCTAATTACATTGCCGGTTGCCAATTTGCATTATCTCTTATAGTTTCCGAGATATGGAGTATCGATAATTTACACCTTAGGCTCTGCTTCTAACTTGGGCCCAAATTGTAAAATGGTCTTTTCTATTGGCGATTTCGTTCCAATTCACATTCCAAGTAATATTCGGCATGCTAATTACATTGCCGGTTGCCAAATTGCATTATCTCTTATAGTTTCCGAGATATGGACTATCGATAATTTACACCTTAGGCTCTGCTTCTAACTTGGGCCCAAATTGCAAAATGGTCTTATCTATTGGCGATTTCGTTCCAATTCACATTCCAAGTAATATTCGGCATGCTAATTACATTGCCGATTGCCAAATTGCATTATCTCTTATAGTTTCCGAGATATGGACTATCGATAATTTACACCTTAGGCTCTGCTTCTAACTTGGGCCCAAATTGTAAAATGGACTTATCTATTGGCGATTTCGTTCCAATTCACACTCCAAGTAATATTCGGCATACTAATTACATTGCCGGTTGCGAAATTGCATTATCTCTTATAGTTTCCGAGATATGGACTATCAATAATTTACACCTTAGGCTCTGCTTCTAACTTGGGCCCAAATTGTAAAATGGTCTTATCTATTGGCAATTTCGTTCCAATTCACATTCCAAGTAATATTCGGCATGCTAATTACATTGCCGGTTGCTAAATTGCATTATCTCTTATAGTTTCCGAGATATGGACTATCGGTAATTTACACCTTAGGCTCTGCTTCTAACTTGGGCCCAAATTGTAAAATGGTCTTATCTATTGGCGATTTCGTTCCAATTCACATTCCAAGTAATATTCGGCATGCTAATTACATTGCCGGTTGCCAAATTGCATTATCTCTTATAGTTTCCGAGATATGGACTATCGATAATTTACACCTTAGGCTCTGCTTCTAACTTGGGCCCAAATTGTAAAATGGTCTTATCTATTGGCGATTTCGTTCCAATTCACATTCCAAGTGATATTCGGCATGCTAATTACATTGCCGGTTGCGAAATTGCATTATCTCTAATAGTTTCCGAGATATGGACTATCAATAATTTACACCTTTGGCTCTGCTTCTAACTTGGGCCCAAATTGTAAAATGGCCTTATCTATTGGCGATTTCGTTCCAATTCACATTCCAAGTAATATTCGGCATGCTAATTACATTGCCGGTTGCCAAATTGCATTATCTCTTATAGTTTCCGAGATATGGACTATCGATAATTTACACCTTAGGCTCTGCTTCTAACTTGGGCCCAAATTGTAAAATGGTCTTATCTATTGGCGATTTCGTTCCAATTCACATTCCAAGTAATATTCGGCATGCTAATTACATTGCCGGTTGCCAAATTGCATTATCTCTTATAGTTTCCGAGATATGGACTATCGATAATTTACACCTTAGGCTCTGCTTCTAACTTGGGCCCAAATTGTAAAATGGTCTTATCTATTGGCGATTTCGTTCCAATTCACATTCCAAGTAATATTCGGCATGCTAATTACATTGCCGGTTGCCAATTTGCATTATCTCTTATAGTTTCCGAGATATGGAGTATCGATAATTTACACCTTAGGCTCTGCTTCTAACTTGGGCCCAAATTGTAAAATGGTCTTATCTATTGGCGATTTCGTTCCAATTCACATTCCAAGTAATATTCGGCATGCTAATTACATTGCCGGTTGCCAATTTGCATTATCTCTTATAGTTTCCGAGATATGGACTATCGATAATTTACACCTTAGGCTCTGCTTCTAACTTGGGCCCAAATTGTAAAATGGTCTTATCTATTGGCGATTTCGTTCCAATTCACATTCCAAGTAATATTCGGCATGCTAATTACATTGCCGGTTGCCAATTTGCATTATCTCTTATAGTTTCCGAGATATGGACTATCGATAATTTACACCTTAGGCTCTGCTTCTAACTTGGGCCCAAATTGTAAAATGGTCTTATCTATTGGCGATTTCGTTCCAATTCACACTCCAAGTAATATTCGGCATACTAATTACATTGCCGGTTGCGAAATTGCATTATCTCTTATAGTTTCCGAGATATGGACTATCAATAATTTACACCTCAGGCTCTGCTTCTAACTTGGGCCCAAATTGTAAAATGGTCTTATCTATTGGCGATTTCGTTCCAATTCACATTCCAAGTAATATTCGGCATGCTAATTACATTGCCGGTTGCTAAATTGCATTATCTCTTATAGTTTCCGAGATATGGACTATCGGTAATTTACACCTTAGGCTCTGCTTCTAACTTGGGCCCAAATTATAAAATGGTCTTATCTATTGGCGATTTCGTTCCATTTCACATTCCAAGTAATATCCGGCATGCTAATTACATTGACGGTTGCCAAATTGAATTATCTCTTATAGTTTCCGAGATATGGACTATCGATAAATTACACCTTAGGCTCTGCTTCTAACTTGGGCCCAAATTGTAAAATGGTCTTACCTATTGGCGATTTCGTTCCAATTCACACTCCAAGTAATATTCGGCATACTAATTACATTGCCGGTTGCGAAATTGCATTATCTCTTATAGTTTCCGAGATATGGACTATCAATAATTTACACCTTAGGCTCTGCTTCTAACTTGGGCCCAAATTGTAAAATGGTCTTATCTATTGGCGATTTCGTTCCAATTCACATTCCAAGTAATACTCGGCATGCTAATTACATTGCCGGTTGCTAAATTGCATTATCTCTTATAGTTTCCGAGATATGGACTATCGGTAATTTACACCTTAGGCTCTGCTTCCAACTTGGGCCCAAATTATAAAATGGTCTTATCTATTGGCGATTTCGTTCCAATTCACATTCCAAGTAATATCCGGCATGCTAATTACATTGACGGTTGCCAAATTGAATTATCTCTTATAGTTTCCGAGATATGGACTATCGATAAATTACACCTTAGGCTCTGCTTCTAACTTGGGCCCAAATTGTAAAATGGTCTTACCTATTGGCGATTTCGTTCCAATTCACATTCCAAGTAATATTCGGCATGCTAATTACATTGCCGGTTGCCAAATTGCATTATCTCTTATAGTTTCCGAGATATGGACTATCGATAATTTACACCTTAGGCTCTGCTTCTAACTTGGGCCCAAATTGTAAAATGGTCTTATCTATTGGCGATTTCGTTCCAATTCACATTCCAAGTAATATTCGGCATGCTAATTACATTGCCGGTTGCCAAATTGCATTATCTCTTATAGTTTCCGAGATATGGACTATCGATAATTTACATCTTAGGCTCTGCTTCTAACTTGGGCCCAAATTGTAAAATGGTCTTATCTATTGGCGATTTCGTTCCAATTCACATTCCAAGTAATATTCGGCATGCTAATTACATTGCCGGTTGCCAAATTGCATTATCTCTTATAGTTTCCGAGATATGGACTATCGATAATTTACACCTTAGGCTCTGCTTCTAACTTGGGCCCAAATTGTAAAATGGTCTTATCTATTGGCGATTTCGTTCCAATTCACACTCCAAGTAATATTCGGCATACTAATTACATTGCCGGTTGCGAAATTGCATTATCTCTTATAGTTTCCGAGATATGGACTACCAATAATTTACACCTTAGGCTCTGCTTCTAACTTGGGCCCAAATTGTAAAATGGTCTTATCTATTGGCAATTTCGTTCCAATTCACATTCCAAGTAATATTCGGCATGCTAATTACATTGCCGGTTGCTAAATTGCATTATCTCTTATAGTTTCCGAGATATGGACTATCGGTAATTTACACCTTAGGCTCTGCTTCTAACTTGGGCCCAAATTGTAAAATGGTCTTATCTATTGGCGATTTCGTTCCAATTCACATTCCAAGTAATATTCGGCATGCTAATTACATTGCCGGTTGCCAAATTGCATTATCTCTTATAGTTTCCGAGATATGGACTATCGATAATTTACACCTTAGGCTCTGCTTCTAACTTGGGCCCAAATTGTAAAATGGTCTTATCTATTGGCGATTTCGTTCCAATTCACACTCCAAGTAATATTCGGCATACTAATTACATTGCCGGTTGCGAAATTGCATTATCTCTTATAGTTTCCGAGATATGGACTATCAATAATTTACACCTTAGGCTCTGCTTCTAACTTGGGCCCAAATTGTAAAATGGTCTTATCTATTGGCGATTTCGTTCCAATTCACATTCCAAGTAATATTCGGCATGCTAATTACATTGCCGGTTGCCAAATTGCATTATCTCTTATAGTTTCCGAGATATGGACTATCGATAATTTACACCTTAGGCTCTGCTTCTAACTTGGGCCCAAATTGTAAAATGGTCTTATCTATTGGCGATTTCGTTCCAATTCACACTCCAAGTAATATTCGGCATACTAATTACATTGCCGGTTGCGAAATTGCATTATCTCTTATAGTTTCCGAGATATGGACTACCAATAATTTACACCTTAGGCTCTGCTTCTAACTTGGGCCCAAATTGTAAAATGGTCTTATCTATTGGCAATTTCGTTCCAATTCACATTCCAAGTAATATTCGGCATGCTAATTACATTGCCGGTTGCGAAATTGCATTATCTCTTATAGTTTCCGAGATATGGACTATCAATAATTTACACCTTTGGCTCTGCTTCTAACTTGGGCCCAAATTGTAAAATGGCCTTATCTATTGGCGATTTCTTTCCAATTCACATTCCAAGTAATATTCGGCATGCTAATTACATTGCCGGTTGCCAAATTGCATTATCTCTTATAGTTTCCGAGATATGGACTATCGATAATTTACACCTTAGGCTCTGCTTCTAACTTGGGCCCAAATTGTAAAATGGTCTTATCTATTGGCGATTTCGTTCCAATTCACATTCCAAGTAATATTCGGCATGCTAATTACATTGCCGGTTGCCAAATTGCATTATCTCTTATAGTTTCCGAGATATGGACTATCGATAATTTACACCTTAGGCTCTGCTTCTAACTTGGGCCCAAATTGTAAAATGGTCTTATCTATTGGCGATTTCGTTCCAATTCACATTCCAAGTAATATTCGGCATGCTAATTACATTGCCGGTTGCCAATTTGCATTATCTCTTATAGTTTCCGAGATATGGAGTATCGATAATTTACACCTTAGGCTCTGCTTCTAACTTGGGCCCAAATTGTAAAATGGTCTTTTCTATTGGCGATTTCGTTCCAATTCACATTCCAAGTAATATTCGGCATGCTAATTACATTGCCGGTTGCCAAATTGCATTATCTCTTATAGTTTCCGAGATATGGACTATCGATAATTTACACCTTAGGCTCTGCTTCTAACTTGGGCCCAAATTGTAAAATGGTCTTATCTATTGGCGATTTCGTTCCAATTCACACTCCAAGTAATATTCGGCATACTAATTACATTGCCGGTTGCGAAATTGCATTATCTCTTATAGTTTCCGAGATATGGACTATCAATAATTTACACCTTAGGCTCTGCTTCTAACTTGGGCCCAAATTGTAAAATGGTCTTATCTATTGGCGTTTTCGTTCCAATTCACATTCCAAGTAATATTCGGCATGCTAATTACATTGCCGGTTGCTAAATTGCATTATCTCTTATAGTTTCCGAGATATGGACTATCGGTAATTTACACCTTAGGCTCTGCTTCTAACTTGGGCCCAAATTATAAAATGGTCTTATCTATTGGCGATTTCGTTCCATTTCACATTCCAAGTAATATCCGGCATGCTAATTACATTGACGGTTGCCAAATTGAATTATCTCTTATAGTTTCCGAGATATGGACTATCGATAAATTACACCTTAGGCTCTGCTTCTAACTTGGGCCCAAATTGTAAAATGGTCTTACCTATTGGCGATTTCGTTCCAATTCACACTCCAAGTAATATTCGGCATACTAATTACATTGCCGGTTGCGAAATTGCATTATCTCTTATAGTTTCCGAGATATGGACTATCAATAATTTACACCTTAGGCTCTGCTTCTAACTTGGGCCCAAATTGTAAAATGGTCTTATCTATTGGCGATTTCGTTCCAATTCACATTCCAAGTAATATTCGGCATGCTAATTACATTGCCGGTTGCTAAATTGCATTATCTCTTATAGTTTCCGAGATATGGACTATCGGTAATTTACACCTTAGGCTCTGCTTCTAACTTGGGCCCAAATTATAAAATGGTCTTATCTATTGGCGATTTCGTTCCAATTCACATTCCAAGTAATATCCGGCATGCTAATTACATTGACGGTTGCCAAATTGAATTATCTCTTATAGTTTCCGAGATATGGACTATCGATAAATTACACCTTAGGCTCTGCTTCTAACTTGGGCCCAAATTGTAAAATGGTCTTACCTATTGGCGATTTCGTTCCAATTCACATTCCAAGTAATATTCGGCATGCTAATTACATTGCCGGTTGCCAAATTGCATTATCTCTTATAGTTTCCGAGATATGGACTATCGATAATTTACACCTTAGGCTCTGCTTCTAACTTGGGCCCAAATTGTAAAATGGTCTTATCTATTGGCGATTTCGTTCCAATTCACATTCCAAGTAATATTCGGCATGCTAATTACATTGCCGGTTGCCAAATTGCATTATCTCTTATAGTTTCCGAGATATGGACTATCGATAATTTACATCTTAGGCTCTGCTTCTAACTTGGGCCCAAATTGTAAAATCGTCTTATCTATTGGCGATTTCGTTCCAATTCACATTCCAAGTAATATTCGGCATGCTAATTACATTGCCGGTTGCCAAATTGCATTATCTCTTATAGTTTCCGAGATATGGACTATCGATAATTTACACCTTAGGCTCTGCTTCTAACTTGGGCCCAAATTGTAAAATGGTCTTATCTATTGGCGATTTCGTTCCAATTCACATTCCAAGTAATATTCGGCATGCTAATTACATTGCCGGTTGCCAAATTGCATTATCTCTTATAGTTTCCGAGATATGGACTATCGATAATTTACACCTTAGGCTCTGCTTCTAACTTGGGCCCAAATTGTAAAATGGTCTTATCTATTGGCGATTTCGTTCCAATTCACATTCCAAGTAATATTCGGCATGCTAATTACATTGCCGGTTGCCAATTTGCATTATCTCTTATAGTTTCCGAGATATGGAGTATCGATAATTTACACCTTAGGCTCTGCTTCTAACTTGGGCCCAAATTGTAAAATGGTCTTTTCTATTGGCGATTTCGTTCCAATTCACATTCCAAGTAATATTCGGCATGCTAATTACATTGCCGGTTGCCAAATTGCATTATCTCTTATAGTTTCCGAGATATGGACTATCGATAATTTACACCTTAGGCTCTGCTTCTAACTTGGGCCCAAATTGTAAAATGGTCTTATCTATAGGCGATTTCGTTCCAATTCACACTCCAAGTAATATTCGGCATACTAATTACATTGCCGGTTGCGAAATTGCATTATCTCTTATAGTTTCCGAGATATGGACTATCAATAATTTACACCTTAGGCTCTGCTTCTAACTTGGGCCCAAATTGTAAAATGGTCTTATCTATTGGCGTTTTCGTTCCAATTCACATTCCAAGTAATATTCGGCATGCTAATTACATTGCCGGTTGCTAAATTGCATTATCTCTTATAGTTTCCGAGATATGGACTATCGGTAATTTACACCTTAGGCTCTGCTTCTAACTTGGGCCCAAATTATAAAATGGTCTTATCTATTGGCGATTTCGTTCCATTTCACATTCCAAGTAATATCCGGCATGCTAATTACATTGACGGTTGCCAAATTGAATTATCTCTTATAGTTTCCGAGATATGGACTATCGATAAATTACACCTTAGGCTCTGCTTCTAACTTGGGCCCAAATTGTAAAATGGTCTTACCTATTGGCGATTTCGTTCCAATTCACACTCCAAGTAATATTCGGCATACTAATTACATTGCCGGTTGCGAAATTGCATTATCTCTTATAGTTTCCGAGATATGGACTATCAATAATTTACACCTTAGGCTCTGCTTCTAACTTGGGCCCAAATTGTAAAATGGTCTTATCTATTGGCGATTTCGTTCCAATTCACATTCCAAGTAATATTCGGCATGCTAATTACATTGCCGGTTGCTAAATTGCATTATCTCTTATAGTTTCCGAGATATGGACTATCGGTAATTTACACCTTAGGCTCTGCTTCTAACTTGGGCCCAAATTATAAAATGGTCTTATCTATTGGCGATTTCGTTCCAATTCACATTCCAAGTAATATCCGGCATGCTAATTACATTGACGGTTGCCAAATTGAATTATCTCTTATAGTTTCCGAGATATGGACTATCGATAAATTACACCTTAGGCTCTGCTTCTAACTTGGGCCCAAATTGTAAAATGGTCTTACCTATTGGCGATTTCGTTCCAATTCACATTCCAAGTAATATTCGGCATGCTAATTACATTGCCGGTTGCCAAATTGCATTATCTCTTATAGTTTCCGAGATATGGACTATCGATAATTTACACCTTAGGCTCTGCTTCTAACTTGGGCCCAAATTGTAAAATGGTCTTATCTATTGGCGATTTCGTTCCAATTCACATTCCAAGTAATATTCGGCATACTAATTACATTGCCGGTTGCGAAATTGCATTATCTCTTATAGTTTCCGAGATATGGACTATCAATAATTTACACCTTAGGCTCTGCTTCTAACTTGGGCCCAAATTGTAAAATGGTCTTATCTATTGGCGATTTCGTTCCAATTCACATTCCAAGTAATATTCGGCATGCTAATTACATTGCCGGTTGCTAAATTGCATTATCTCTTATAGTTTCCGAGATATGGACTATCGGTAATTTACACCTTAGGCTCTGCTTCTAACTTGGGCCCAAATTATAAAATGGTCTTATCTATTGGCGATTTCGTTCCAATTCACATTCCAAGTAATATCCGGCATGCTAATTACATTGACGGTTGCCAAATTGAATTATCTCTTATAGTTTCCGAGATATGGACTATCGATAAATTACACCTTAGGCTCTGCTTCTAACTTGGGCCCAAATTGTAAAATGGTCTTACCTATTGGCGATTTCGTTCCAATTCACATTCCAAGTAATATTCGGCATGCTAATTACATTGCCGGTTGCCAAATTGCATTATCTCTTATAGTTTCCGAGATATGGACTATCGATAATTTACACCTTAGGCTCTGCTTCTAACTTGGGCCCAAATTGTAAAATGGTCTTATCTATTGGCGATTTCGTTCCAATTCACATTCCAAGTAATATTCGGCATGCTAATTACATTGCCGGTTGCCAAATTGCATTATCTCTTATAGTTTCCGAGATATGGACTATCGATAATTTACATCTTAGGCTCTGCTTCTAACTTGGGCCCAAATTGTAAAATCGTCTTATCTATTGGCGATTTCGTTCCAATTCACATTCCAAGTAATATTCGGCATGCTAATTACATTGCCGGTTGCCAAATTGCATTATCTCTTATAGTTTCCGAGATATGGACTATCGATAATTTACACCTTAGGCTCTGCTTCTAACTTGGGCCCAAATTGTAAAATGGTCTTATCTATTGGCGATTTCGTTCCAATTCACATTCCAAGTAATATTCGGCATGCTAATTACATTGCCGGTTGCCAAATTGCATTATCTCTTATAGTTTCCGAGATATGGACTATCGATAATTTACATCTTAGGCTCTGCTTCTAACTTGGGCCCAAATTGTAAAATGGTCTTATCTATTGGCGATTTCGTTCCAATTCACACTCCAAGTAATATTCGGCATACTAATTACATTGCCGGTTGCGAAATTGCATTATCTCTTATAGTTTCCGAGATATGGACTATCAATAATTTACACCTTAGGCTCTGCTTCTAACTTGGGCCCAAATTGTAAAATGGTCTTATCTATTGGCGATTTCGTCCCAATTCACATTCCAAGTGATATTCGGCATGCTAATTACATTGCCGGTTGCGAAATTGCATTATCTCTTATAGTTTCCGAGATATGGACTATCAATAATTTACACCTTTGGCTCTGCTTCTAACTTGGGCCCAAATTGTAAAATGGCCTTATCTATTGGCGATTTCTTTCCAATTCACATTCCAAGTAATATTCGGCATGCTAATTACATTGCCGGTTGCCAAATTGCATTATCTCTTATAGTTTCCGAGATATGGACTATCGATAATTTACACCTTAGGCTCTGCTTCTAACTTGGGCCCAAATTGTAAAATGGTCTTATCTATTGGCGATTTCGTTCCAATTCACATTCCAAGTAATATTCGGCATGCTAATTACATTGCCGGTTGCCAAATTGCATTATCTCTTATAGTTTCCGAGATATGGACTATCGATAATTTACACCTTAGGCTCTGCTTCTAACTTGGGCCCAAATTGTAAAATGGTCTTATCTATTGGCGATTTCGTTCCAATTCACATTCCAAGTAATATTCGGCATGCTAATTACATTGCCGGTTGCCAATTTGCATTATCTCTTATAGTTTCCGAGATATGGAGTATCGATAATTTACACCTTAGGCTCTGCTTCTAACTTGGGCCCAAATTGTAAAATGGTCTTTTCTATTGGCGATTTCGTTCCAATTCACATTCCAAGTAATATTCGGCATGCTAATTACATTGCCGGTTGCCAAATTGCATTATCTCTTATAGTTTCCGAGATATGGACTATCGATAATTTACACCTTAGGCTCTGCTTCTAACTTGGGCCCAAATTGTAAAATGGTCTTATCTATTGGCGATTTCGTTCCAATTCACACTCCAAGTAATATTCGGCATACTAATTACATTGCCGGTTGCGAAATTGCATTATCTCTTATAGTTTCCCAGATATGGACTATCAATAATTTACACCTTAGGCTCTGCTTCTAACTTGGGCCCAAATTGTAAAATGGTCTTATCTATTGGCGTTTTCGTTCCAATTCACATTCCAAGTAATATTCGGCATGCTAATTACATTGCCGGTTGCTAAATTGCATTATCTCTTATAGTTTCCGAGATATGGACTATCGGTAATTTACACCTTAGGCTCTGCTTCTAACTTGGGCCCAAATTATAAAATGGTCTTATCTATTGGCGATTTCGTTCCATTTCACATTCCAAGTAATATCCGGCATGCTAATTACATTGACGGTTGCCAAATTGAATTATCTCTTATAGTTTCCGAGATATGGACTATCGATAAATTACACCTTAGGCTCTGCTTCTAACTTGGGCCCAAATTGTAAAATGGTCTTACCTATTGGCGATTTCGTTCCAATTCACACTCCAAGTAATATTCGGCATACTAATTACATTGCCGGTTGCGAAATTGCATTATCTCTTATAGTTTCCGAGATATGGACTATCAATAATATACACCTTAGGCTCTGCTTCTAACTTGGGCCCAAATTGTAAAATGGTCTTATCTATTGGCGATTTCTTTCCAATTCACATTCCAAGTAATATTCGGCATGCTAATTACATTGCCGGTTGCTAAATTGCATTATCTCTTATAGTTTCCGAGATATGGACTATCGGTAATTTACACCTTAGGCTCTGCTTCTAACTTGGGCCCAAATTATAAAATGGTCTTATCTATTGGCGATTTCGTTCCAATTCACATTCCAAGTAATATCCGGCATGCTAATTACATTGACGGTTGCCAAATTGAATTATCTCTTATAGTTTCCGAGATATGGACTATCGATAAATTACACCTTAGGCTCTGCTTCTAACTTGGGCCCAAATTGTAAAATGGTCTTACCTATTGGCGATTTCGTTCCAATTCACATTCCAAGTAATATTCGGCATGCTAATTACATTGCCGGTTGCCAAATTGCATTATCTCTTATAGTTTCCGAGATATGGACTATCGATAATTTACACCTTAGGCTCTGCTTCTAACTTGGGCCCAAATTGTAAAATGGTCTTATCTATTGGCGATTTCGTTCCAATTCACATTCCAAGTAATATTCGGCATGCTAATTACATTGCCGGTTGCCAAATTGCATTATCTCTTATAGTTTCCGAGATATGGACTATCGATAATTTACATCTTAGGCTCTGCTTCTAACTTGGGCCCAAATTGTAAAATCGTCTTATCTATTGGCGATTTCGTTCCAATTCACATTCCAAGTAATATTCGGCATGCTAATTACATTGCCGGTTGCCAAATTGCATTATCTCTTATAGTTTCCGAGATATGGACTATCGATAATTTACACCTTAGGCTCTGCTTCTAACTTGGGCCCAAATTGTAAAATGGTCTTATCTATTGGCGATTTCGTTCCAATTCACATTCCAAGTAATATTCGGCATGCTAATTACATTGCCGGTTGCCAAATTGCATTATCTCTTATAGTTTCCGAGATATGGACTATCGATAATTTACATCTTAGGCTCTGCTTCTAACTTGGGCCCAAATTGTAAAATGGTCTTATCTATTGGCGATTTCGTTCCAATTCACATTCCAAGTAATATTCGGCATGCTAATTACATTGCCGGTTGCCAAATTGCATTATCTCTTATAGTTTCCGAGATATGGACTATCGATAATTTACACCTTAGGCTCTGCTTCTAACTTGGGCCCAAATTGTAAAATGGTCTTATCTATTGGCGATTTCGTCCCAATTCACATTCCAAGTGATATTCGGCATGCTAATTACATTGCCGGTTGCGAAATTGCATTATCTCTTATAGTTTCCGAGATAAGGACTATCAATAATTTACACCTTAGGCTCTGCTTCTAACTTGGGCCCAAATTGTAAAATGGCCTTATCTATTGGCGATTTCGTTCCAATTCACATTCCAAGTAATATTCGGCATGCTAATTACATTGCCGGTTGCCAAATTGCATTATCTCTTATAGTTTCCGAGATATGGACTATCGATAATTTACACCTTAGGCTCTGCTTCTAACTTGGGCCCAAATTGTAAAATGGTCTTATCTATTGGCGATTTCGTTCCAATTCACATTCCAAGTAATATTCGGCATGCTAATTACATTGCCGGTTGCCAATTTGCATTATCTCTTATAGTTTCCGAGATATGGACTATCGATAATTTACACCTTAGGCTCTGCTTCTAACTTGGGCCCAAATTGTAAAATGGTCTTATCTATTGGCGATTTCGTTCCAATTCACATTCCAAGTAATATTCGGCATGCTAATTACTTTGCCGGTTGCCAAATTGCATTATCTCTTATAGTTTCCGAGATATGGACTATCGATAATTTACATCTTAGGCTCTGCTTCTAACTTGGGCCCAAATTGTAAAATCGTCTTATCTATTGGCGATTTCGTTCCAATTCACATTCCAAGTAATATTCGGCATGCTAATTACATTGCCGGTTGCCAAATTGCATTATCTCTTATAGTTTCCGAGATATGGACTATCGATAATTTACACCTTAGGCTCTGCTTCTAACTTGGGCCCAAATTGTAAAATGGTCTTATCTATTGGCGATTTCGTTCCAATTCACATTCCAAGTAATATTCGGCATGCTAATTACATTGCCGGTTGCCAAATTGCATTATCTCTTATAGTTTCCGAGATATGGACTATCGATAATTTACATCTTAGGCTCTGCTTCTAACTTGGGCCCAAATTGTAAAATGGTCTTATCTATTGGCGATTTCGTTCCAATTCACATTCCAAGTAATATTCGGCATGCTAATTACATTGCCGGTTGCCAAATTGCATTATCTCTTATAGTTTCCGAGATATGGACTATCGATAATTTACATCTTAGGCTCTGCTTCTAACTTGGGCCCAAATTGTAAAATCGTCTTATCTATTGGCGATTTCGTTCCAATTCACATTCCAAGTAATATTCGGCATGCTAATTACATTGCCGGTTGCCAAATTGCATTATCTCTTATAGTTTCCGAGATATGGACTATCGATAATTTACACCTTAGGCTCTGCTTCTAACTTGGGCCCAAATTGTAAAATGGTCTTATCTATTGGCGATTTCGTTCCAATTCACATTCCAAGTAATATTCGGCATGCTAATTACATTGCCGGTTGCCAAATTGCATTATCTCTTATAGTTTCCGAGATATGGACTATCGATAATTTACATCTTAGGCTCTGCTTCTAACTTGGGCCCAAATTGTAAAATGGTCTTATCTATTGGCGATTTCGTTCCAATTCACATTCCAAGTAATATTCGGCATGCTAATTACATTGCCGGTTGCCAAATTGCATTATCTCTTATAGTTTCCGAGATATGGACTATCGATAATTTACACCTTAGGCTCTGCTTCTAACTTGGGCCCAAATTGTAAAATGGTCTTATCTATTGGCGATTTCGTCCCAATTCACATTCCAAGTGATATTCGGCATGCTAATTACATTGCCGGTTGCGAAATTGCATTATCTCTTATAGTTTCCGAGATAAGGACTATCAATAATTTACACCTTAGGCTCTGCTTCTAACTTGGGCCCAAATTGTAAAATGGCCTTATCTATTGGCGATTTCGTTCCAATTCACATTCCAAGTAATATTCGGCATGCTAATTACATTGCCGGTTGCCAAATTGCATTATCTCTTATAGTTTCCGAGATATGGACTATCGATAATTTACACCTTAGGCTCTGCTTCTAACTTGGGCCCAAATTGTAAAATGGTCTTATCTATTGGCGATTTCGTTCCAATTCACATTC
Source organism: Rhynchophorus ferrugineus (assembly GCF_030347505.1). NCBI lineage: Eukaryota > Metazoa > Arthropoda > Insecta > Coleoptera > Curculionidae > Rhynchophorus > Rhynchophorus ferrugineus. The sequence goes on from NW_027472842.1 coordinate 66,614, forward strand.
CAAGTAATATTCGGCATGCTAATTACATTGCCGGTTGCCAATTTGCATTATCTCTTATAGTTTCCGAGATATGGACTATCGATAATTTACACCTTAGGCTCTGCTTCTAACTTGGGCCCAAATTGTAAAATGGTCTTATCTATTGGCGATTTCGTTCCAATTCACATTCCAAGTAATATTCGGCATGCTAATTACATTGCCGGTTGCCAAATTGCATTATCTCTTATAGTTTCCGAGATATGGACTATCGATAATTTACACCTTAGGCTCTGCTTCTAACTTGGGCCCAAATTGTAAAATGGTCTTATCTATTGGTGATTTCGTTCCAATTCACACTCCAAGTAATATTCGGCATACTAATTACATTGCCGGTTGCGAAATTGCATTATCTCTTATAGTTTCCGAGATATGGACTATCGATAATTTACATCTTAGGCTCTGCTTCTAACTTGGGCCCAAATTGTAAAATCGTCTTATCTATTGGCGATTTCGTTCCAATTCACATTCCAAGTAATATTCGGCATGCTAATTACATTGCCGGTTGCCAAATTGCATTATCTCTTATAGTTTCCGAGATATGGACTATCGATAATTTACACCTTAGGCTCTGCTTCTAACTTGGGCCCAAATTGTAAAATGGTCTTATCTATTGGCGATTTCGTTCCAATTCACATTCCAAGTAATATTCGGCATGCTAATTACATTGCCGGTTGCCAAATTGCATTATCTCTTATAGTTTCCGAGATATGGACTATCGATAATTTACATCTTAGGCTCTGCTTCTAACTTGGGCCCAAATTGTAAAATGGTCTTATCTATTGGCGATTTCGTTCCAATTCACATTCCAAGTAATATTCGGCATGCTAATTACATTGCCGGTTGCCAAATTGCATTATCTCTTATAGTTTCCGAGATATGGACTATCGATAATTTACACCTTAGGCTCTGCTTCTAACTTGGGCCCAAATTGTAAAATGGTCTTATCTATTGGCGATTTCGTCCCAATTCACATTCCAAGTGATATTCGGCATGCTAATTACATTGCCGGTTGCGAAATTGCATTATCTCTTATAGTTTCCGAGATAAGGACTATCAATAATTTACACCTTAGGCTCTGCTTCTAACTTGGGCCCAAATTGTAAAATGGCCTTATCTATTGGCGATTTCGTTCCAATTCACATTCCAAGTAATATTCGGCATGCTAATTACATTGCCGGTTGCCAAATTGCATTATCTCTTATAGTTTCCGAGATATGGACTATCGATAATTTACACCTTAGGCTCTGCTTCTAACTTGGGCCCAAATTGTAAAATGGTCTTATCTATTGGCGATTTCGTTCCAATTCACATTCCAAGTAATATTCGGCATGCTAATTACATTGCCGGTTGCCAATTTGCATTATCTCTTATAGTTTCCGAGATATGGACTATCGATAATTTACACCTTAGGCTCTGCTTCTAACTTGGGCCCAAATTGTAAAATGGTCTTATCTATTGGCGATTTCGTTCCAATTCACATTCCAAGTAATATTCGGCATGCTAATTACTTTGCCGGTTGCCAAATTGCATTATCTCTTATAGTTTCCGAGATATGGACTATCGATAATTTACATCTTAGGCTCTGCTTCTAACTTGGGCCCAAATTGTAAAATCGTCTTATCTATTGGCGATTTCGTTCCAATTCACATTCCAAGTAATATTCGGCATGCTAATTACATTGCCGGTTGCCAAATTGCATTATCTCTTATAGTTTCCGAGATATGGACTATCGATAATTTACACCTTAGGCTCTGCTTCTAACTTGGGCCCAAATTGTAAAATGGTCTTATCTATTGGCGATTTCGTTCCAATTCACATTCCAAGTAATATTCGGCATGCTAATTACATTGCCGGTTGCCAAATTGCATTATCTCTTATAGTTTCCGAGATATGGACTATCGATAATTTACATCTTAGGCTCTGCTTCTAACTTGGGCCCAAATTGTAAAATGGTCTTATCTATTGGCGATTTCGTTCCAATTCACATTCCAAGTAATATTCGGCATGCTAATTACATTGCCGGTTGCCAAATTGCATTATCTCTTATAGTTTCCGAGATATGGACTATCGATAATTTACATCTTAGGCTCTGCTTCTAACTTGGGCCCAAATTGTAAAATCGTCTTATCTATTGGCGATTTCGTTCCAATTCACATTCCAAGTAATATTCGGCATGCTAATTACATTGCCGGTTGCCAAATTGCATTATCTCTTATAGTTTCCGAGATATGGACTATCGATAATTTACACCTTAGGCTCTGCTTCTAACTTGGGCCCAAATTGTAAAATGGTCTTATCTATTGGCGATTTCGTTCCAATTCACATTCCAAGTAATATTCGGCATGCTAATTACATTGCCGGTTGCCAAATTGCATTATCTCTTATAGTTTCCGAGATATGGACTATCGATAATTTACATCTTAGGCTCTGCTTCTAACTTGGGCCCAAATTGTAAAATGGTCTTATCTATTGGCGATTTCGTTCCAATTCACATTCCAAGTAATATTCGGCATGCTAATTACATTGCCGGTTGCCAAATTGCATTATCTCTTATAGTTTCCGAGATATGGACTATCGATAATTTACACCTTAGGCTCTGCTTCTAACTTGGGCCCAAATTGTAAAATGGTCTTATCTATTGGCGATTTCGTCCCAATTCACATTCCAAGTGATATTCGGCATGCTAATTACATTGCCGGTTGCGAAATTGCATTATCTCTTATAGTTTCCGAGATAAGGACTATCAATAATTTACACCTTAGGCTCTGCTTCTAACTTGGGCCCAAATTGTAAAATGGCCTTATCTATTGGCGATTTCGTTCCAATTCACATTCCAAGTAATATTCGGCATGCTAATTACATTGCCGGTTGCCAAATTGCATTATCTCTTATAGTTTCCGAGATATGGACTATCGATAATTTACACCTTAGGCTCTGCTTCTAACTTGGGCCCAAATTGTAAAATGGTCTTATCTATTGGCGATTTCGTTCCAATTCACATTCCAAGTAATATTCGGCATGCTAATTACATTGCCGGTTGCCAATTTGCATTATCTCTTATAGTTTCCGAGATATGGACTATCGATAATTTACACCTTAGGCTCTGCTTCTAACTTGGGCCCAAATTGTAAAATGGTCTTATCTATTGGCGATTTCGTTCCAATTCACATTCCAAGTAATATTCGGCATGCTAATTACATTGCCGGTTGCCAAATTGCATTATCTCTTATAGTTTCCGAGATATGGACTATCGATAATTTACACCTTAGGCTCTGCTTCTAACTTGGGCCCAAATTGTAAAATGGTCTTATCTATTGGTGATTTCGTTCCAATTCACACTCCAAGTAATATTCGGCATACTAATTACATTGCCGGTTGCGAAATTGCATTATCTCTTATAGTTTCCGAGATATGGACTATCAATAATTTACACCTTAGGCTCTGCTTCTAACTTGGGCCCAAATTGTAAAATGGTCTTATCTATTGGCGATTTCGTTCCAATTCACATTCCAAGTAATATTCGGCATGCTAGTTACATTGCCGGTTGCTAAATTGCATTATCTCTTATAGTTTCCGAGATATGGACTATCGGTAATTTACACCTTAGGCTCTGCTTCTAACTTGGGCCCAAATTATAAAATGGTCTTATCTATTGGCGATTTCGTTCCAATTCACATTCCAAGTAATATCCGGCATGCTAATTACATTGACGGTTGCCAAATTGAATTATCTCTTATAGTTTCCGAGATATGGACTATCGATAAATTACACCTTAGGCTCTGCTTCTAACTTGGGCCCAAATTGTAAAATGGTCTTACCTATTGGCGATTTCGTTCCAATTCACATTCCAAGTAATATTCGGCATGCTAATTACATTGCCGGTTGCCAAATTGCATTATCTCTTATAGTTTCCGAGATATGGACTATCGATAATTTACACCTTAGGCTCTGCTTCTAACTTGGGCCCAAATTGTAAAATGGTCTTATCTATTGGCGATTTCGTTCCAATTCACATTCCAAGTAATATTCGGCATGCTAATTACATTGCCGGTTGCCAAATTGCATTATCTCTTATAGTTTCCGAGATATGGACTATCGATAATTTACATCTTAGGCTCTGCTTCTAACTTGGGCCCAAATTGTAAAATCGTCTTATCTATTGGCGATTTCGTTCCAATTCACATTCCAAGTAATATTCGGCATGCTAATTACATTGCCGGTTGCCAAATTGCATTATCTCTTATAGTTTCCGAGATATGGACTATCGATAATTTACACCTTAGGCTCTGCTTCTAACTTGGGCCCAAATTGTAAAATGGTCTTATCTATTGGCGATTTCGTTCCAATTCACATTCCAAGTAATATCCGGCATGCTAATTACATTGCCGGTTGCCAAATTGAATTATCTCTTATAGTTTCCGAGATATGGACTATCGATAATTTACACCTTAGGCTCTGCTTCTAACTTGGGCCCAAATTGTAAAATGGTCTTATCTATTGGCGATTTCGTTCCAATTCACATTCCAAGTAATATTCGGCATGCTAATTACATTGCCGGTTGCCAAATTGCATTATCTCTTATAGTTTCCGAGATATGGACTATCGATAATTTACATCTTAGGCTCTGTTTCTAACTTGGGCCCAAATTGTAAAATGGTCTTATCTATTGGCGATTTCGTTCTAATTCACATTCCAAGTAATATTCGGCATGCTAATTACATTGCCGGTTGCCAAATTGCATTATCTCTTATAGTTTCCGAGATATGGACTATCGATAATTTACACTTTAGGCTCTGCTTCTGACTTGGGCCCAAATTGTAAAATGGTCTTATCTATTGGCGATTTCGTTCCAATTCACATTCCAAGTAATTTTCGGCATGCTAATTACATTGCCGGTTGCCAAATTGCATTATCTCTTATAGTTTCCGAGATATGGACTATCGATAATTTACATCTTAGGCTCTGCTTCTAACTTGGGCCCAAATTGTAAAATCGTCTTATCTATTGGCGATTTCGTTCCAATTCACATTCCAAGTAATATTCGGCATGCTAATTACATTGCCGGTTGCCAAATTGCATTATCTCTTATAGTTTCCGAGATATGGACTATCGATAATTTACACCTTAGGCTCTGCTTCTAACTTGGGCCCAAATTGTAAAATGGTCTTATCTATTGGCGATTTCGTTCCAATTCACATTCCAAGTAATTTTCGGCATGCTAATTACATTGCCGGTTGCCAAATTGCATTATCTCTTATAGTTTCCGAGATATGGACTATCGATAATTTACACCTTAGGCTCTGCTTCTAACTTGGGCCCAAATTGTAAAATGGTCTTATCTATTGGCGATTTCGTTCCAATTCTCATTCCAAGTAATATTCGGCATGCTAATTACATTGCCGGTTGCGAAATTGCATTATCTCTTATAGTTTCCGAGATATGGACTATCAATAATTTACACCTTAGGCTCTGCTTCTAACTTGGGCCCAAATTGTAAAATGGTTTTATCTATTGGCGATTTCGTTCCAATTCACACTCCAAGTAATATTCGGCATGCTAATTACATTGCCGGTTGCGAAATTGCATTATCTCTTATAGTTTCCGAGATATGGACTATCAATAATTTACACCTTAGGCTCTGCTTCTAACTTGGGCCCAAATTGTAAAATGGTCTTATCTATTGGCGATTTCGTTCCAATTCACATTCCAAGTAATATTCGGCATGCTAATTACATTGCCGGTTGCCAAATTGCATTATCTCTTATAGTTTCCGAGATATGGACTATCGATAATTTACACCTTAATCTCTGCTTCTAACTTGGGCCCAAATTGTAAAATGGTCTTCTCTATTGGCGATTTCGTTCCAATTCACATTCCAAGTAATATTCGGCATGCTAATTACATTGCCGGTTGCCAAATTGCATTATCTCTTATAGTTTCCGAGATATGGACTATCGATAATTTACACCTTAGGCTCTTCTTCTAACTTGGGCCCAAATTGTAAAATCGTCTTATCTATTGGCGATTTCGTTCCAATTCACATTCCAAGTAATATTCGGCATGCTAATTACATTGCCGGTTGCCAAATTGCATTATATCTTATAGTTTCCGAGATATGGACTATCGGTAATTTACACCTTAGGCTCTGCTTCTAACTTGGGCCCAAATTGTAAAATGGTCTTATCTATTGGCGATTTCGTTCCAATTCACATTCCAAGTAATATCCGGCATGCTAATTACATTGCCAGTTGCCAAATTGAATTATCTCTTATAGTTTCCGAGATATGGACTATCGATAATTTACACCTTAGGCTCTGCTTCTAACTTGGGCCCAAATTGTAAAATGGTCTTACCTATTGGCGATTTCGTTCCAATTCACATTCCAAGTAATATACGGCATGCTAATTACATTGCCGGTTGCCAAATTGCATTATCTCTTATAGTTTCCGAGATATGGACTATCGATAATTTACACCTTAGGCTCTGCTTCTAACTTGGGCCCAAATTGTAAAATGGTCTTATCTATTGGCGATTTCGTTCCAATTCACATTCCAAGTAATATTCGGCATGCTAATTACATTGCCGGTTGCCAAATTGCATTATCTCTTATAGTTTCCGAGATATGGACTATCGATAATTTACATCTTAGGCTCTGCTTCTAACTTGGGCCCAAATTGTAAAATCGTCTTATCTATTGGCGATTTCGTTCCAATTCACATTCCAAGTAATATTCGGCATGCTAATTACATTGCCGGTTGCCAAATTGCATTATCTCTTATAGTTTACGAGATATGGACTATCGATAATTTACACCTTAGGCTCTGCTTCTAACTTGGGCCCAAATTGTAAAATGGTCTTATCTATTGGCGATTTCGTTCCAATTCACATTCCAAGTAATATCCGGCATGCTAACTACATTGCCGGTTGCCAAATTGAATTACCTCTTATAGTTTCCGAGATATGGACTATCGATAATTTACACCTTAGGCTCTGCTTCTAACTTGGGCCCAAATTGTAAAATGGTCTTATCTATTGGCGATTTCGTTCCAATTCACATTCCAAGTAATATTCGGCATGCTAATTACATTGCCGGTTGCCAAATTGCATTATCTCTTATAGTTTCCGAGATATGGACTATCGATTATTTACATCTTAGGCTCTGCTTCTAACTTGGGCCCAAATTGTAAAATGGTCTTATCTATTGGCGATTTCGTTCCAATTCACATTCCAAGTAATATTCGGCATGCTAATTACATTGCCGGTTGCCAAATTGCATTATCTCTTATAGTTTCCGAGATATGGACTATCGATAATTTACACCTTAGGCTCTGCTTCTAACTTGGGCCCAAATTGTAAAATGGTCTTATCTATTGGCGATTTCGTCCCAATTCACATTCCAAGTGATATTCGGCATGCTAATTACATTGCCGGTTGCGAAATTGCATTATCTCTTATAGTTTCCGAGATATGGACTATCAATAATTTACACCTTAGGCTCTGCTTCTAACTTGGGCCCAAATTGTAAAATGGCCTTATCTATTGGCGATTTCGTTCCAATTCACATTCCAAGTAATATTCGGCATGCTAATTACATTGCCGGTTGCCAAATTGCATTATCTCTTATAGTTTCCGAGATATGGACTATCGATAATTTACACCTTAGGCTCTGCTTCTAACTTGGGCCCAAATTGTAAAATGGTCTTATCTATTGGCGATTTCGTTCCAATTCACACTCCAAGTAATATTCGGCATGCTAATTACATTGCCGGTTGCGAAATTGCATTATCTCTTATAGTTTCCGAGATATGGACTATCAATAATTTACACCTTAGGCTCTGCTTCTAACTTGGGCCCAAATTGTAAAATGGTCTTATCTATTGGCGATTTCGTTCCAATTCACATTCCAAGTAATATTCGGCATGCTAATTACATTGCCGGTTGCCAAATTGCATTATCTCTTATAGTTTCCGAGATATGGACTATCGATAATTTACACCTTAGGCTCTGCTTCTAACTTGGGCCCAAATTGTAAAATGGTCTTCTCTATTGGCGATTTCGTTCCAATTCACATTCCAAGTAATATTCGGCATGCTAATTACATTGCCGGTTGCCAAATTGCATTACCTCTTATAGTTTCCGAGATATGGACTATCGATAATTTACACCTTAGGCTCTGCTTCTAACTTGGGCCCAAATTGTAAAATGGTCTTATCTATTGGCGATTTCGTTCCAATTCACATTCCAAGTAATATTCGGCATGCTAATTACATTGCCGGTTGCCAAATTGCATTATCTCTTATAGTTTCCGAGATATGGACTATCGATAATTTACACCTTAGGCTCTGCTTCTAACTTGGGCCCAAATTGTAAAATGGTCTTCTCTATTGGCGATTTCGTTCCAATTCACACTCCAAGTAATATTCGGCATGCTAATTACATTGCCGGTTGCGAAATTGCATTATCTCTTATAGTTTCCGAGATATGGACTATCAATAATTTACACCTTAGGCTCTGCTTCTAACTTGGGCCCAAATTGTAAAATGGTCTTATCTATTGGCGATTTCGTTCCAATTCACATTCCAAGTAATATTCGGCATGCTAATTACATTGCCGGTTGCCAAATTGCATTATCTCTTATAGTTTCCGAGATATGGACTATCGATAATTTACACCTTAGGCTCTGCTTCTAACTTGGGCCCAAATTGTAAAATGGTCTTCTCTATTGGCGATTTCGTTCCAATTCACATTCCAAGTAATATTCGGCATGCTAATTACATTGCCGGTGGCCAAATTGCATTACCTCTTATAGTTTCCGAGATATGGACTATCGATAATTTACACCTTAGGCTCTGCTTCTAACTTGGGCCCAAATTGTAAAATGGTCTTATCTATTGGCGATTTCGTTCCAATTCACATTCCAAGTAATATTCGGCATGCTAATTACTTTGCCGGTTGCCAAATTGCATTATCTCTTATAGTTTCCGAGATATGGACTATCGATAATTTACACCTTAGGCTCTGCTTCTAACTTGGGCCCAAATTGTAAAATGGTCTTCTCTATTGGCGATTTCGTTCCAATTCACATTCCAAGTAATATTCGGCATGCTAATTACATTGCCTGTTGCCAAATTGAATTATCTCTTATAGTTTCCGAGATATGGACTATCGATAATTTACACCTTAGGCTCTGCTTCTAACTTGGGCCCAAATTGTAAAATGGTCTTACCTATTGGCGATTTCGTTCCAATTCACATTCCAAGTAATATTCGGCATGCTAATTACATTGCCGGTTGCCAAATTGCATTATCTCTTATAGTTTCCGAGATATGGACTATCGATAATTTACACCTTAGGCTCTGCTTCTAACTTGGGCCCAAATTGTAAAATGGTCTTATCTATTGGCGATTTCGTTCCAATTCACATTCCAAGTAATATTCGGCATGCTAATTACATTGCCGGTTGCCAAATTGCATTATCTCTTATAGTTTCCGAGATATGGACTATCGATAATTTACACCTTAGGCTCTGCTTCTAACTTGGGCCCAAATTGTAAAATGGTCTTATCTATTGGCGATTTCGTTCCAATTCACATTCCAAGTAATATTCGGCATGCTAATTACGTTGCCGTTTGCCAAATTGCATTATCTCTTATAGTTTCCGAGATATGGACTATCGATAATTTACACCTTAGGCTCTGCTTCTAACTTGGGCCCAAATTGTAAAATGGTCTTACCTATTGGCGATTGCGTTCCAATTCACATTCCAAGTAATATTCGGCATGCTAATTACATTGCCGGTTGCCAAATTGCATTATATCTTATAGTTTCCGAGATATGGACTATCGATAATTTACACCTTAGGCTCTGCTTCTAACTTGGGCCCAAATTGTAAAATGGTCTTATCTATTGGCGATTTCGTTCCAATTCACATTCCAAGTAATATTCGGCATGCTAATTACATTGCCGGTTGCCAAATTGAATTATCTCTTATAGTTTCCGAGATATGGACTATCGATAATTTACACCTTAGGCTCTGCTTCTAACTTGGGCCCAAATTGTAAAATGGTCTTACCTATTGGCGATTGCGTTCCAATTCACATTCCAAGTAATATTCGGCATGCTAATTACATTGCCGGTTGCCAAATTGCATTATCTCTTATAGTTTCCGAGATATGGACTATCGATAATTTACACCTTAGGCTCTGCTTCTAACTTGGGCCCAAATTGTAAAATGGTCTTATCTATTGGCGATTTCGTTCCAATTCACATTCCAAGTAATATTCGGCATGCTAATTACATTGCCGGTTGCCAAATTGCATTATCTCTTATAGTTTCCGAGATATGGACTATCGATAATTTACACCTTAGGCTCTGCTTCTAACTTGGGCCCAAATTGTAAAATCGTCTTATCTATTGGCGATTTCGTTCCAATTCACATTCCAAGTAATATTCGGCATGCTAATTACATTGAAGGTTGCCAAATTGCATTATCTCTTATAGTTTCCGAGATATGGACTATCGGTAACTTACACCTTAGGCTCTGCTTCTAACTTGGGCCCAAATTATAAAATGGTCTTATCTATTGGCGATTTCGTTCCAATTCACATTCCAAGTAATATCCGGCATGCTAATTACATTGACGGTTGCCAAATTGAATTATCTCTTATAGTTTCCGAGATATGGACTATCGATAATTTACACCTTAGGCTCTGCTTCTAACTTGGGCCCAAATTGTAAAATGGTCTTACCTATTGGCGATTTCGTTCCAATTCACATTCCAAGTAATATTCGGCATGCTAATTACATTGCCGGTTGCCAAATTGCATTATCTCTTATAGTTTCCGAGATATGGACTATCGATAATTTACACCTTAGGCTCTGCTTCTAACTTGGGCCCAAATTGTAAAATGGTCTTATCTATTGGCGATTTCGTTCCAATTCACATTCCAAGTAATATTCGGCATGCTAATTACATTGCCGGTTGCCAAATTGCATTATCTCTTATAGTTTCCGAGATATGGACTATCGATAATTTACACCTTAGGCTCTGCTTCTAACTTGGGCCCAAATTGTAAAATCGTCTTATCTATTGGCGATTTCGTCCCAATTCACATTCCAAGTGATATTCGGCATGCTAATTACATTGCCGGTTGCCAAATTGCATTATCTCTTATAGTTTCCGAGATATGGACTATCGATAATTTACACCTTAGGCTCTGCTTCTAACTTGGGCCCAAATTGTAAAATGGTCTTATCTATTGGCGATTTCGTTCCAATTCACATTCCAAGTAATATCCGGCATGCTAACTACATTGCCGGTTGCCAAATTGAATTATCTCTTATAGTTTCCGAGATATGGACTATCGATAATTTACACCTTAATCTCTGCTTCTAACTTGGGCCCAAATTGTAAAATGGTCTTATCTATTGGCGATTTCGTCCCAATTCACATTCCAAGTGATATTCGGCATGCTAATTACATTGCCGGTTGCGAAATTGCATTATCTCTTATAGTTTCCTAGATATGGACTATCAATAATTTACACCTTAGGCTCTGCTTCTAACTTGGGCCCAAATTGTAAAATGGTCTTATCTATTGGCGATTTCGTTCCAATTCACATTCCAAGTAATATTCGGCATGCTAATTACATTGCCGGTTGCCAAATTGCATTATCTCTTATAGTTTCCGAGATATGGACTATCGATAATTTACACCTTAGGCTCTGCTTCTAACTTGGGCCCAAATTGTAAAATGGTCTTATCTATTGGCGATTTCGTTCCAATTCACATTCCAAGTAATATTCGGCATGCTAATTACATTGCCGGTTGCCAAATTGCATTATCTCTTATAGTTTCCGAGATATGGACTATCGATAATTTACACCTTAGGCTCTGCTTCTAACTTGGGCCCAAATTGTAAAATGGTCTTATCTATTGGCGATTTCGTTCCAATTCACATTCCAAGTAATATTCGGCATGCTAATTACATTGCCGGTTGCCAAATTGCATTATCTCTTATAGTTTCCGAGATATGGACTATCGATAATTTACACCTTAGGCTCTGCTTCTAACATTAACCCAAATTGTAAAATGGTCTTATCTATTGGCGATTTCGTTCCAATTCACACTCCAAGTAATATTCGGCATGCTAATTACATTGCCGGTTGCGAAATTGCATTATCTCTTATAGTTTCCGAGATATGGACTATCGATAATTTACACCTTAGGCTCTGCTTCTAACTTGGGCCCAAATTGTAAAATGGTCTTATCTATTGGCGATTTCGTTCCAATTCACATTCCAAGTAATATTCTTCATGCTAATTACATTGCCGGTTGCCAAATTGCATTATCTCTTATAGTTTCCGAGATATAGACTATCGATAATTTACACCTTAGGCTCTGCTTCTAACTTGGGCCCAAATTGTAAAATGGTCTTATCTATTGGCGATTTCGTTCCAATTCACATTCCAAGTAATATTCGGCATGCTAATTACATTGCCGGTTGCCAAATTGCATTATCTCTTATAGTTTCTGAGATATGGACTATCGATAATTTACACCTTAGGCTCTGCTTCTAATTTGGGCCCAAATTGTAAAATGGCCTTATCTATTGGCGATTTCGTCCCAATTCACATTCCAAGTAATATTCGGCATGCTAATTACATTGCCGGTTGCGAAATTGCATTATCTCTTATAGTTTCAGAGATATGGACTATCGATAATTTACACCTTAGGCTCTGCTTCTAACTTGGGCCCAAATTGTAAAATGGTCTTATCTATTGGCAATTTCGTTCCAATTCACATTCCAAGTAATATTCGGCATGCTAATTACATTGCCGGTTGCCAAATTGCATTATCTCTTATAGTTTCCGAGATATGGACTATCGATAATTTACACCTTAGGCTCTGCTTCTAACTTGGGCCAAAATTGTAAAATGGTCTTATCTATTGGCGATTTCGTTCCAATTCACATTCCAAGTAATATTCGGCATGCTAATTACATTGCCGGTTGCCAAATTGCATTATCTCTTATAGTTTCCGAGATATGGACTATCGATAATTTACACCTTAGGCTCTGCTTCTAACTTGGGCCCAAATTGTAAAATGGTCTTATCTATTGGCGATTTCGTTCCAATTCACATTCCAAGTAATATTCGGCATGCTAATTACATTGCCGGTTGCCAAATTGCATTATCTCTTATAGTTTCCGAGATATGGACTATCGATAATTTACACCTTAGGCTCTGCTTCTAACTTGGGCCCAAATTGTAAAATGGTCTTACCTATTGGCGATTTCGTTCCAATTCACATTCCAAGTAATATTCGGCATGCTAATTACATTGCCGGTTGCCAAATTGCATTATCTCTTATAGTTTCCGAGATATGGACTATCGATAATTTACACCTTAGGCTCTGCTTCTAACTTGGGCCCAAATTGTAAAATGGTCTTATCTATTGGCGATTTCGTTCCAATTCACATTCCAAGTAATATTCGGCATGCTAATTTCATTGTCGGTTGCCAAATTGCATTATCTCTTATAGTTTCCGAGATATGGACTATCGATAATTTACACCTTAGGCTCTGCTTCTAACTTGGGCCCAAATTGTAAAATGGTCTTATCTATTGGCGATTTCGTCCCAATTCACATTCCAAGTAATATTCGGCATGCTAATTACATTGCCGGTTGCGAAATTGCTTTATCTCTTATAGTTTCCGAGATATGGACTATCGATAATTTACACCTTAGGCTCTGCTTCTAACTTGGGCCCAAATTGTAAAATGGTCTTATCTATTGGCGATTTCGTTCCAATTCACATTCCAAGTAATATTCGGCATGCTAATTACATTGCCGGTTGCCAAATTGCATTATCTCTTATAGTTTCCGAGATATGGACTATCGATAATTTACACCTTAGGCTCTGCTTCTAACTTGGGCCCAAATTGTAAAATGGTCTTATCTATTGGCGATTTAGTTGCAATTCACATTCCAAGTAATATTCGGCATGCTAATTACATTGCCGGTTGCCAAATTGCATTATCTCTTATAGTTTCCGAGATATGGACTATCGATAATTTACACCTTAGGCTCTGCTTCTAACTTGGGCCAAAATTGTAAAATGGTCTTATCTATTGGCGATTTCGTTCCAATTCACATTCCAAGTAATATTCGGCATGCTAATTACATTGCCGGTTGCCAAATTGCATTATCTCTTATAGTTTCCGAGATATGGACTATCGATAATTTACACCTTAGGCTCTGCTTCTAACTTGGGCCCAAATTGTAAAATGGTCTTATCTATTGGCGATTTCGTTCCAATTCACATTCCAAGTAATATTCGGCATGCTAATTACATTGCCGGTTGCCAAATTGCATTATCTCTTATAGTTTCCGAGATATGGACTATCGATAATTTACACCTTAGGCTCTGCTTCTAACTTGGGCCCAAATTGTAAAATGGTCTTATCTATTGGCGATTTAGTTGCAATTCACATTCCAAGTAATATTCGGCATGCTAATTACATTGCCGGTTGTCAAATTGCATTATCTCTTATAGTTTCCGAGATATGGACTATCGATAATTTACACCTTAGGCTCTGCTTCTAACTTGGGCCCAAATTGTAAAATGGTCTTTTCTATTGGCGATTTCGTTCCAATTCACATTCCAAGTAATATTCGGCATGCTAATTACATTGCCGGTTGCCAAATTGCATTATCTCTTATAGTTTCCGAGATATGGACTATCGATAATTTACACCTTAGGCTCTGCTTCTAACTTGGGCCCAAATTGTAAAATGGTCTTATCTATTGGCTATTTCGTTCCAATTCACATTCCAAGTAATATTCGGCATGCTAATTACATTGCCGGTTGCCAAATTGCATTATCTCTTATAGTTTCCGAGATATGGACTATCGATAATTTACACCTTAGGCTCTGCTTCTAACTTGGGCCCAAATTGTAAAATGGTCTTATCTATTGGCGATTTCGTTCCAATTCACATTCCAAGTAATATTCGGCATGCTAATTACATTGCCGGTTGCCAAATTGCATTATCTCTTATAGTTTCCGAGATATGGACTATCGATAATTTACACCTTAGGCTCTGCTCCTAACTTGGGCCCAAATTGTAAAATGGTCTTATCTATTGGCGATTTAGTTCCAATTCACATTCCAAGTAATATTCGGCATGCTAATTACATTGCCGGTTGCCAAATTGCATTATCTCTTATAGTTTCCGAGATATGGACTATCGATAATTTACACCTTAGGCTCTGCTTCTAACTTGGGCCCAAATTGTAAAATGGTCTTATCTATTGGCGATTTCGTTCCAATTCACATTCCAAGTAATATTCGGCATGCTAATTACATTGCCGGTTGCCAAATTGCATTATCTCTTATAGTTTCCGAGATATGGACTATCGATAATTTACACCTTAGGCTCTGCTTCTAACTTGGGCCCAAATTGTAAAATGGTCTTATCTATTGGCGATTTAGTTCCAATTCACATTCCAAGTAATATTCGGCATGCTAATTATATTGCCGGTTGCCAGATTGCATTATCTCTTATAGTTTCCGAGATATGGACTATCGATAATTTACACCTAAGGCTCTGCTTCTAACTTGGGCCCAAATTGTAAAATGGTCTTATCTATTGGCGATTTCGTTCCAATTCACATTCCAAGTAATATTCGGCATGCTAATTACATTGCCGGTTGCCAAATTGCATTATCTCTTATAGTTTCCGAGATATGGACTATCGATAATTTACACCTAAGGCTCTGCTTCTAACTTGGGCCCAAATTGTAAAATGGTCTTATCTATTGGCGATTTAGTTGCAATTCACATTCCAAGTAATATTCGGCATGCTAATTACATTGCCGGTTGCCAAATTGCATTATCTCTTATAGTTTCCGAGATATGGACTATCGATAATTTACACCTTAGGCTCTGCTTCTAACTTGGGCCCAAATTGTAAAATGGTCTTATCTATTGGCGATTTCGTTCCAATTCACATTCCAAGTAATATTTGGCATGCTAATTACATTGCCGGTTGCCAAATTGCATTATCTCTTATAGTTTCCGAGATATGGACTATCGATAATTTACACATTAGGCTCTGCTTCTAACTTGGGCCCAAATTGTAAAATGGTCTTATCTATTGGCGATTTCGTTCCAATTCACATTCCAAGTAATATTTGGCATGCTAATTACATTGCCGGTTGCCATATTGCATTATCTCTTATAGTTTCCGAGATATGGACTATCGATAATTTACACCTTAGGCTCTGCTTCTAACTTGGGCCCAAATTGTAAAATGGTCTTATCTATTGGCGATTTCGTTCCAATTCACATTCCAAGTAATATTCGGCATGCTAATTACATTGCCGGTTGCCAAATTGCATTATCTCTTATAGTTTCCGAGATATGGACTATCGATAATTTACACCTTAGGCTCTGCTTCTAACATTAACCCAAATTGTAAAATGGTCTTATCTATTGGCGATTTCGTTCCAATTCACACTCCAAGTAATATTCGGCATGCTAATTACATTGCCGGTTGCGAAATTGCATTATCTCTTATAGTTTCCGAGATATGGACTATCGATAATTTACACCTTAGGCTCTGCTTCTAACTTGGGCCCAAATTGTAAAATGGTCTTATCTATTGGCGATTTCGTTCCAATTCACATTCCAAGTAATATTCTTCATGCTAATTACATTGCCGGTTGCCAAATTGCATTATCTCTTATAGTTTCCGAGATATAGACTATCGATAATTTACACCTTAGGCTCTGCTTCTAACTTGGGCCCAAATTGTAAAATGGTCTTATCTATTGGCGATTTCGTTCCAATTCACATTCCAAGTAATATTCGGCATGCTAATTACATTGCCGGTTGCCAAATTGCATTATCTCTTATAGTTTCTGAGATATGGACTATCGATAATTTACACCTTAGGCTCTGCTTCTAATTTGGGCCCAAATTGTAAAATGGCCTTATCTATTGGCGATTTCGTCCCAATTCACATTCCAAGTAATATTCGGCATGCTAATTACATTGCCGGTTGCGAAATTGCATTATCTCTTATAGTTTCAGAGATATGGACTATCGATAATTTACACCTTAGGCTCTGCTTCTAACTTGGGCCCAAATTGTAAAATGGTCTTATCTATTGGCAATTTCGTTCCAATTCACATTCCAAGTAATATTCGGCATGCTAATTACATTGCCGGTTGCCAAATTGCATTATCTCTTATAGTTTCCGAGATATGGACTATCGATAATTTACACCTTAGGCTCTGCTTCTAACTTGGGCCAAAATTGTAAAATGGTCTTATCTATTGGCGATTTCGTTCCAATTCACATTCCAAGTAATATTCGGCATGCTAATTACATTGCCGGTTGCCAAATTGCATTATCTCTTATAGTTTCCGAGATATGGACTATCGATAATTTACACCTTAGGCTCTGCTTCTAACTTGGGCCCAAATTGTAAAATGGTCTTATCTATTGGCGATTTCGTTCCAATTCACATTCCAAGTAATATTCGGCATGCTAATTACATTGCCGGTTGCCAAATTGCATTATCTCTTATAGTTTCCGAGATATGGACTATCGATAATTTACACCTTAGGCTCTGCTTCTAACTTGGGCCCAAATTGTAAAATGGTCTTACCTATTGGCGATTTCGTTCCAATTCACATTCCAAGTAATATTCGGCATGCTAATTACATTGCCGGTTGCCAAATTGCATTATCTCTTATAGTTTCCGAGATATGGACTATCGATAATTTACACCTTAGGCTCTGCTTCTAACTTGGGCCCAAATTGTAAAATGGTCTTATCTATTGGCGATTTCGTTCCAATTCACATTCCAAGTAATATTCGGCATGCTAATTTCATTGTCGGTTGCCAAATTGCATTATCTCTTATAGTTTCCGAGATATGGACTATCGATAATTTACACCTTAGGCTCTGCTTCTAACTTGGGCCCAAATTGTAAAATGGTCTTATCTATTGGCGATTTCGTCCCAATTCACATTCCAAGTAATATTCGGCATGCTAATTACATTGCCGGTTGCGAAATTGCTTTATCTCTTATAGTTTCCGAGATATGGACTATCGATAATTTACACCTTAGGCTCTGCTTCTAACTTGGGCCCAAATTGTAAAATGGTCTTATCTATTGGCGATTTCGTTCCAATTCACATTCCAAGTAATATTCGGCATGCTAATTACATTGCCGGTTGCCAAATTGCATTATCTCTTATAGTTTCCGAGATATGGACTATCGATAATTTACACCTTAGGCTCTGCTTCTAACTTGGGCCCAAATTGTAAAATGGTCTTATCTATTGGCGATTTAGTTGCAATTCACATTCCAAGTAATATTCGGCATGCTAATTACATTGCCGGTTGCCAAATTGCATTATCTCTTATAGTTTCCGAGATATGGACTATCGATAATTTACACCTTAGGCTCTGCTTCTAACTTGGGCAAAAATTGTAAAATGGTCTTATCTATTGGCGATTTCGTTCCAATTCACATTCCAAGTAATATTCGGCATGCTAATTACATTGCCGGTTGCCAAATTGCATTATCTCTTATAGTTTCCGAGATATGG
This sequence comes from Rhynchophorus ferrugineus, assembly GCF_030347505.1. Classification (NCBI taxonomy): domain Eukaryota; kingdom Metazoa; phylum Arthropoda; class Insecta; order Coleoptera; family Curculionidae; genus Rhynchophorus; species Rhynchophorus ferrugineus. Next base: position 85,278 of record NW_027472842.1, read on the forward strand.
ACTATCGATAATTTACACCTTAGGCTCTGCTTCTAACTTGGGCCCAAATTGTAAAATGGTCTTATCTATTGGCGATTTCGTTCCAATTCACATTCCAAGTAATATTCGGCATGCTAATTACATTGCCGGTTGCCAAATTGCATTATCTCTTATAGTTTCCGAGATATGGACTATCGATAATTTACACCTTAGGCTCTGCTTCTAACTTGGGCCCAAATTGTAAAATGGTCTTATCTATTGGCGATTTAGTTGCAATTCACATTCCAAGTAATATTCGGCATGCTAATTACATTGCCGGTTGTCAAATTGCATTATCTCTTATAGTTTCCGAGATATGGACTATCGATAATTTACACCTTAGGCTCTGCTTCTAACTTGGGCCCAAATTGTAAAATGGTCTTTTCTATTGGCGATTTCGTTCCAATTCACATTCCAAGTAATATTCGGCATGCTAATTACATTGCCGGTTGCCAAATTGCATTATCTCTTATAGTTTCCGAGATATGGACTATCGATAATTTACACCTTAGGCTCTGCTTCTAACTTGGGCCCAAATTGTAAAATGGTCTTATCTATTGGCTATTTCGTTCCAATTCACATTCCAAGTAATATTCGGCATGCTAATTACATTGCCGGTTGCCAAATTGCATTATCTCTTATAGTTTCCGAGATATGGACTATCGATAATTTACACCTTAGGCTCTGCTTCTAACTTGGGCCCAAATTGTAAAATGGTCTTATCTATTGGCGATTTCGTTCCAATTCACATTCCAAGTAATATTCGGCATGCTAATTACATTGCCGGTTGCCAAATTGCATTATCTCTTATAGTTTCCGAGATATGGACTATCGATAATTTACACCTTAGGCTCTGCTCCTAACTTGGGCCCAAATTGTAAAATGGTCTTATCTATTGGCGATTTAGTTCCAATTCACATTCCAAGTAATATTCGGCATGCTAATTACATTGCCGGTTGCCAAATTGCATTATCTCTTATAGTTTCCGAGATATGGACTATCGATAATTTACACCTTAGGCTCTGCTTCTAACTTGGGCCCAAATTGTAAAATGGTCTTATCTATTGGCGATTTCGTTCCAATTCACATTCCAAGTAATATTCGGCATGCTAATTACATTGCCGGTTGCCAAATTGCATTATCTCTTATAGTTTCCGAGATATGGACTATCGATAATTTACACCTTAGGCTCTGCTTCTAACTTGGGCCCAAATTGTAAAATGGTCTTATCTATTGGCGATTTAGTTCCAATTCACATTCCAAGTAATATTCGGCATGCTAATTATATTGCCGGTTGCCAGATTGCATTATCTCTTATAGTTTCCGAGATATGGACTATCGATAATTTACACCTTAGGCTCTGCTTCTAACTTGGGCCCAAATTGTAAAATGGTCTTATCTATTGGCGATTTCGTTCCAATTCACATTCCAAGTAATATTCGGCATGCTAATTACATTGCCGGTTGCCAAATTGCATTATCTCTTATAGTTTCCGAGATATGGACTATCGATAATTTACACCTTAGGCTCTGCTTCTAACTTGGGCCCAAATTGTAAAATGGTCTTATCTATTGGCGATTTCGTTCCAATTCACATTCCAAGTAATATTCGGCATGCTAATTACATTGCCGGTTGCCAAATTGCATTATCTCTTATAGTTTCCGAGATATGGACTATCGATAATTTACACCTTAGGCTCTGCTTCTAACTTGGGCCCAAATTGTAATATGGTCTTATCAATTGGCGATTTCGTTATAATTCACATTCCAAGTAATATTCGGCATGCTAATTACATTGCCGGTTGCCAAATTGCATTATCTCTTATAGTTTCCGAGATATGGACTATCGATAATTTACACCTTAGGCTCTGCTTCTAACTTGGGCCCAAATTGTAAAATGGTCTTATCTATTGGCGATTTAGTTGCAATTCACATTCCAAGTAATATTCGGCATGCTAATTACATTGCCGGTTGCCAAATTGCATTATCTCTTATAGTTTCCGAGATATGGACTATCGATAATTTACACCTTAGGCTCTGCTTCTAACTTGGGCCCAAATTGTAAAATGGTCTTATCTATTGGCGATTTCGTTCCAATTCACATTCCAAGTAATATTCGGCATGCTAATTACATTGCCGGTTGCCAAATTGCATTATCTCTTATAGTTTCCGAGATATGGACTATCGATAATTTACACCTTAGGCTCTGCTTCTAACTTGGGCCCAAATTGTAAAATGGTCTTATCTATTGGCGATTTCGTTCCAATTCACATTCCAAGTAATATTCGGCATGCTAATTACATTGCCGGTTGCCAAATTGCATTATCTCTTATAGTTTCCGAGATATGGACTATCGATAATTTACACCTTAGGCTCTGCTTCTAACTTGGGCCCAAATTGTAAAATGGTCTTATCTATTGGCGATTTCGTTCCAATTCACACTCCAAGTAATATTCGGCATTCTAATTACATTGCCGGTTGCGAAATTGCATTATCTCTTATAGTTTCCGAGATATGGACTATCGATAATTTACACCTTAGGCTCTGCTTCTAACTTGGGCCCAAATTGTAAAATGGTCTTATCTATTGGCGATTTCGTTCCAATTCACATTCCAAGTAATATTCGGCATGCTAATTACATTGCCGGTTGCCAAATTGCATTATCTCTTATAGTTTCCGAGATATGGACTATCGATAATTTACACCTTAGGCTCTGCTTCTAACTTGGGCTAAAATTGTAAAATGGTCTTATCTATTGGCGATTTCGTTCCAATTCACATTCCAAGTAATATTCGGCATGCTAATTACATTGCCGGTTGCCAAATTGCATTATCTCTTATAGTTTCCGAGATATGGACTATCGATAATTTACACCTTAGGCTCTGCTTCTAACTTGGGCCCAAATTATAAAATGGTCTTATCTATTGGCGATTTCGTCCCAATTCACATTCCAAGTGATATTCGGCATGCTAATTACATTGCCGGTTGCGAAATTGCATTATCTCTTATAGTTTCCGAGATATGGACTATCAATAATTTACACCTTAGGCTCTGCTTCTAACTTGGGCCCAAATTGTAAAATGGTCTTATCTATTGGCGATTTCGTTCCAATTCACATTCCAAGTAATATTCGGCATGCTAATTACATTGCCGGTTGCCAAATTGCATTATCTCTTATGGTTTCCGAGATATGGACTATCGATAATTTACACCTTAGGCTCTGCTTCTAACTTGGGCTCAAATTGTAAAATGGTCTTATCTATTGGCGATTTCGTTCCAATTCACATTCCAAGTAATATTCGGCATGCTAATTACATTGCCGGTTACCAAATTGCATTATCTCTTATAGTTTCCGAGATATGGACTATCGATAATTTACACCTTAGGCTCTGCTTCTAACTTGGGCCCAAATTGTAAAATGGTCTTATCTATTGGCGATTTCGTTCCAATTCACATTCCAAGTAATATTCGGCATGCTAATTACATTGCCGGTTGCCAAATTGCATTATCTCTTATAGTTTCCGAGATATGGACTATCGATAATTTACACCTAAGGCTCTGCTTCTAACTTGGGCCCAAATTGTAAAATGGTCTTATCTATTGGCGATTTAGTTGCAATTCACATTCCAAGTAATATTCGGCATGCTAATTACATTGCCGGTTGCCAAATTGCATTATCTCTTATAGTTTCCGAGATATGGACTATCGATAATTTACACCTTAGGCTCTGCTTCTAACTTGGGCCCAAATTGTAAAATGGTCTTATCTATTGGCGATTTCGTTCCAATTCACATTCCAAGTAATATTTGGCATGCTAATTACATTGCCGGTTGCCAAATTGCATTATCTCTTATAGTTTCCGAGATATGGACTATCGATAATTTACACATTAGGCTCTGCTTCTAACTTGGGCCCAAATTGTAAAATGGTCTTATCTATTGGCGATTTCGTTCCAATTCACATTCCAAGTAATATTCGGCATGCTAATTACATTGCCGGTTGCCAAATTGCATTATCTCTTATAGTTTCCGAGATATGGACTATCGATAATTTACACCTTAGGCTCTGCTTCTAACATTAACCCAAATTGTAAAATGGTCTTATCTATTGGCGATTTCGTTCCAATTCACACTCCAAGTAATATTCGGCATGCTAATTACATTGCCGGTTGCGAAATTGCATTATCTCTTATAGTTTCCGAGATATGGACTATCGATAATTTACACCTTAGGCTCTGCTTCTAACTTGGGCCCAAATTGTAAAATGGTCTTATCTATTGGCGATTTCGTTCCAATTCACATTCCAAGTAATATTCTTCATGCTAATTACATTGCCGGTTGCCAAATTGCATTATCTCTTATAGTTTCCGAGATATAGACTATCGATAATTTACACCTTAGGCTCTGCTTCTAACTTGGGCCCAAATTGTAAAATGGTCTTATCTATTGGCGATTTCGTTCCAATTCACATTCCAAGTAATATTCGGCATGCTAATTACATTGCCGGTTGCCAAATTGCATTATCTCTTATAGTTTCCGAGATATGGACTATCGATAATTTACACCTTAGGCTCTGCTTCTAATTTGGGCCCAAATTGTAAAATGGTCTTATCTATTGGCGATTTCGTTCCAATTCACATTCCAAGTAATATTCGGCATGCTAATTACATTGCCGGTTGCGAAATTGCATTATCTCTTATAGTTTCAGAGATATGGACTATCGATAATTTACACCTTAGGCTCTGCTTCTAACTTGGGCCCAAATTGTAAAATGGTCTTATCTATTGGCAATTTCGTTCCAATTCACATTCCAAGTAATATTCGGCATGCTAATTACATTGCCGGTTGCCAAATTGCATTATCTCTTATAGTTTCCGAGATATGGACTATCGATAATTTACACCTTAGGCTCTGCTTCTAATTTGGGCCCAAATTGTAAAATGGCCTTATCTATTGGCGATTTCGTCCCAATTCACATTCCAAGTAATATTCGGCATGCTAATTACATTGCCGGTTGCGAAATTGCATTATCTCTTATAGTTTCAGAGATATGGACTATCGATAATTTACACCTTAGGCTCTGCTTCTAACTTGGGCCCAAATTGTAAAATGGTCTTATCTATTGGCAATTTCGTTCCAATTCACATTCCAAGTAATATTCGGCATGCTAATTACATTGCCGGTTGCCAAATTGCATTATCTCTTATAGTTTCCGAGATATGGACTATCGATAATTTACACCTTAGGCTCTGCTTCTAACTTGGGCCCAAATTGTAAAATGGTCTTATCTATTGGCGATTTCGTTCCAATTCACATTCCAAGTAATATTCGGCATGCTAATTACATTGCCGGTTGCCAAATTGCATTATCTCTTATAGTTTCCGAGATATGGACTATCGATAATTTACACCTTAGGCTCTGCTTCTAACTTGGGCCCAAATTGTAAAATGGTCTTACCTATTGGCGATTTCGTTCCAATTCACATTCCAAGTAATATTCGGCATGCTAATTACATTGCCGGTTGCCAAATTGCATTATCTCTTATAGTTTCCGAGATATGGACTATCGATAATTTACACCTTAGGCTCTGCTTCTAACTTGGGCCCAAATTGTAAAATGGTCTTATCTATTGGCGATTTCGTTCCAATTCACATTCCAAGTAATATTCGGCATGCTAATTTCATTGTCGGTTGCCAAATTGCATTATCTCTTATAGTTTCCGAGATATGGACTATCGATAATTTACACCTTAGGCTCTGCTTCTAACTTGGGCCCAAATTGTAAAATGGTCTTATCTATTGGCGATTTCGTCCCAATTCACATTCCAAGTAATATTCGGCATGCTAATTACATTGCCGGTTGCGAAATTGCTTTATCTCTTATAGTTTCCGAGATATGGACTATCGATAATTTACACCTTAGGCTCTGCTTCTAACTTGGGCCCAAATTGTAAAATGGTCTTATCTATTGGCGATTTCGTTCCAATTCACATTCCAAGTAATATTCGGCATGCTAATTACATTGCCGGTTGCCAAATTGCATTATCTCTTATAGTTTCCGAGATATGGACTATCGATAATTTACACCTTAGGCTCTGCTTCTAACTTGGGCCCAAATTGTAAAATGGTCTTATCTATTGGCGATTTAGTTGCAATTCACATTCCAAGTAATATTCGGCATGCTAATTACATTGCCGGTTGCCAAATTGCATTATCTCTTATAGTTTCCGAGATATGGACTATCGATAATTTACACCTTAGGCTCTGCTTCTAACTTGGGCAAAAATTGTAAAATGGTCTTATCTATTGGCGATTTCGTTCCAATTCACATTCCAAGTAATATTCGGCATGCTAATTACATTGCCGGTTGCCAAATTGCATTATCTCTTATAGTTTCCGAGATATGGACTATCGATAATTTACACCTTAGGCTCTGCTTCTAACTTGGGCCCAAATTGTAAAATGGTCTTATCTATTGGCGATTTCGTTCCAATTCACATTCCAAGTAATATTCGGCATGCTAATTACATTGCCGGTTGCCAAATTGCATTATCTCTTATAGTTTCCGAGATATGGACTATCGATAATTTACACCTTAGGCTCTGCTTCTAACTTGGGCCCAAATTGTAAAATGGTCTTATCTATTGGCGATTTAGTTGCAATTCACATTCCAAGTAATATTCGGCATGCTAATTACATTGCCGGTTGTCAAATTGCATTATCTCTTATAGTTTCCGAGATATGGACTATCGATAATTTACACCTTAGGCTCTGCTTCTAACTTGGGCCCAAATTGTAAAATGGTCTTTTCTATTGGCGATTTCGTTCCAATTCACATTCCAAGTAATATTCGGCATGCTAATTACATTGCCGGTTGCCAAATTGCATTATCTCTTATAGTTTCCGAGATATGGACTATCGATAATTTACACCTTAGGCTCTGCTTCTAACTTGGGCCCAAATTGTAAAATGGTCTTATCTATTGGCTATTTCGTTCCAATTCACATTCCAAGTAATATTCGGCATGCTAATTACATTGCCGGTTGCCAAATTGCATTATCTCTTATAGTTTCCGAGATATGGACTATCGATAATTTACACCTTAGGCTCTGCTTCTAACTTGGGCCCAAATTGTAAAATGGTCTTATCTATTGGCGATTTCGTTCCAATTCACACTCCAAGTAATATTCGGCATGCTAATTACATTGCCGGTTGCGAAATTGCATTATCTCTTATAGTTTCCGAGATATGGACTATCGATAATTTACACCTTAGGCTCTGCTTCTAACTTGGGCCCAAATTGTAAAATGGTCTTATCTATTGGCGATTTCGTTCCAATTCACATTCCAAGTAATATTCGGCATGCTAATTACATTGCCGGTTGCCAAATTGCATTATCTCTTATAGTTTCCGAGATATGGACTATCGATAATTTACACCTTAGGCTCTGCTTTTAACTTGGGCCCAAATTGTAAAATGGTCTTATCTATTGGCGATTTCGTTCCAATTCACATTCCAAGTAATATTCGGCATGCTAATTACATTGCCGGTTGCCAAATTGCATTATCTCTTATAGTTTCCGAGATATGGAATATCGATAATTTACACCTTAGGCTCTGCTTCTAACTTGTGCCCAAATTGTAAAATGGTCTTATCTATTGGCGATTTCGTCCCAATTCACATTCCAAGTGATATTCGGCATGCTAATTACATTGCCGGTTGCGAAATTGCATTATCTCTTATAGTTTCCGAGATATGGACTATCAATAATTTACACCTTAGGCTCTGCTTCTAACTTGGGCCCAAATTGTAAAATGGTCTTATCTATTGGCGATTTCGTTCCAATTCACATTCCAAGTAATATTCGGCATGCTAATTACATTGCCGGTTGCCAAATTGCATTATCTCTTATAGTTTCCGAGATATGGACTATCGATAATTTACACCTTAAGCTCTGCTTCTAACTTGGGCCCAAATTGTAAAATGGTCTTATCTATTGGCGATTTCGTTCCAATTCACATTCCAAGTAATATTCGGCATGCTAATTACATTGCCGGTTGCCAAATGCATTATCTCTTATAGTTTCCGAGATATGGACTATCGATAATTTACACCTTAGGCTCTGCTTCTAACTTGGGCCCAAATTGTAAAATGGTCTTACCTATTGGCGATTTCGTTCCAATTCACATTCCAAGTAATATTCGGCATGCTAATTACATTGCCGGTTGCCAAATTGCATTATCTCTTATAGTTTCCGAGATATGGACTATCGATAATTTACACCTTAGGCTCTGCTTCTAACTTGGGCCCAAATTGTAAAATGGTCTTATCTATTGGCGATTTCGTTCCAATTCACATTCCAAGTAATATTCGGCATGCTAATTACATTGCCGGTTGCCAAATTGCATTATCTCTTATAGTTTCCGAGATATGGACTATCGATAATTTACACCTTAGGCTCTGCTTCTAACTTGGGCCCAAATTGTAAAATGGTCTTATCTATTGGCGATTTCGTCCCAATTCACATTCCAAGTGATATTCGGCATGCTAATTACATTGCCGGTTGCGAAATTGCATTATCTCTTATAGTTTCCGAGATATGGACTATCAATAATTTACACCTTAGGCCCTGCTTCTAAATTGGGCCCAAATTGTAAAATGGTCTTATCTATTGGCGATTTCGTTCCAATTCACATTCCAAGTAATATTCGGCATGCTAATTACATTGCCGGTTGCCAAATTGCATTATCTCTTATAGTTTCCGAGATATGGACTATCGATAATTTACACCTTAGGCTCTGCTTCTAACATTAACCCAAATTGTAAAATGGTCTTATCTATTGGCGATTTCGTTCCAATTCACACTCCAAGTAATATTCGGCATGCTAATTACATTGCCGGTTGCGAAATTGCATTATCTCTTATAGTTTCCGAGATATGGACTATCGATAATTTACACCTTAGACTCTGCTTCTAACTTGGGCCCAAATTGTAAAATGGTCTTATCTATTGGCGATTTCGTTCCAATTCACATTCCAAGTAATATTCTTCATGCTAATTACATTGCCGGTTGCCAAATTGCATTATCTCTTATAGTTTCCGAGATATAGACTATCGATAATTTACACCTTAGGCTCTGCTTCTAACTTGGGCCCAAATTGTAAAATGGTCTTATCTATTGGCGATTTCGTTCCAATTCACATTCCAAGTAATATTCGGCATGCTAATTACATTGCCGGTTGCCAAATTGCATTATCTCTTATAGTTTCCGAGATATGGACTATCGATAATTTACACCTTAGGCTCTGCTTCTAATTTGGGCCCAAATTGTAAAATGGTCTTATCTATTGGCGATTTCGTTCCAATTCACATTCCAAGTAATACTCGGCATGCTAATTACATTGCCGGTTGCGAAATTGCATTATCTCTTATAGTTTCAGAGATATGGACTATCGATAATTTACACCTTAGGCTCTGCTTCTAACTTGGGCCCAAATTGTAAAATGGTCTTATCTATTGGCAATTTCGTTCCAATTCACATTCCAAGTAATATTCGGCATGCTAATTACATTGCCGGTTGCCAAATTGCATTATCTCTTATAGTTTCCGAGATATGGACTATCGATAATTTACACCTTAGGCTCTGCTTCTAACTTGGGCCCAAATTGTAAAATGGTCTTATCTATTGGCGATTTCGTTCCAATTCACATTCCAAGTAATATTCGGCATGCTAATTACATTGCCGGTTGCCAAATTGCATTATCTCTTATAGTTTCCGAGATATGGACTATCGATAATTTACACCTTAGGCTCTGCTTCTAACTTGGGCCCAAATTGTAAAATGGTCTTATCTATTGGCGATTTCGTTCCAATTCACATTCCAAGTAATATTCGGCATGCTAATTACATTGCCGGTTGCCAAATTGCATTATCTCTTATAGTTTCCGAGATATGGACTATCGATAATTTACACCTTAGGCTCTGCTTCTAACTTGGGCCCAAATTGTAAAATGGTCTTACCTATTGGTGATTTCGTTCCAATTCACATTCCAAGTAATATTCGGCATGCTAATTACATTGCCGGTTGCCAAATTGCATTATCTCTTATAGTTTCCGAGATATGGACTATCGATAATTTACACCTTAGGCTCTGCTTCTAACTTGGGCCCAAATTGTAAAATGGTCTTATCTATTGGCGATTTCGTTCCAATTCACATTCCAAGTAATATTCGGCATGCTAATTACATTGCCGGTTGCCAAATTGCATTATCTCTTATAGTTTCCGAGATATGGACTATCGATAACTTACACCTTAGGCTCTGCTTCTAACTTGGGCCCAAATTGTAAAATGGTCTTATCTATTGGCGATTTCGTCCCAATTCACATTCCAAGTAATATTCGGCATGCCAATTACATTGCCGGTTGCGAAATTGCATTATCTCTTATAGTTTCCGAGATATGGACTATCGATAATTTACACCTTAGGCTCTGCTTCTAACTTGGGCCCAAATTGTAAAATGGTCTTATCTATTGGCGATTTCGTTCCAATTCACATTCCAAGTAATATTCGGCATGCTAATTACATTGCCGGTTGCCAAATTGCATTATCTCTTATAGTTTCCGAGATATGGACTATCGATAATTTACACCTTAGGCTCTGCTTCTAACTTGGGCCCAAATTGTAAAATGGTCTTATCTATTGGCGATTTAGTTGCAATTCACATTCCAAGTAATATTCGGCATGCTAATTACATTGCCGGTTGCCAAATTGCATTATCTCTTATAGTTTCCGAGATATGGACTATCGATAATTTACACCTTAGGCTCTGCTTCTAACTTGGGCAAAAATTGTAAAATGGTCTTATCTATTGGCGATTTCGTTCCAATTCACATTCCAAGTAATATTCGGCATGCTAATTACATTGCCGGTTGCCAAATTGCATTATCTCTTATAGTTTCCGAGATATGGACTATCGATAATTTACACCTTAGGCTCTGCTTCTAACTTGGGCCCAAATTGTAAAATGGTCTTATCTATTGGCGATTTCGTTCCAATTCACATTCCAAGTAATATTCGGCATGCTAATTACATTGCCGGTTGCCAAATTGCATTATCTCTTATAGTTTCCGAGATATGGACTATCGATAATTTACACCTTAGGCTCTGCTTCTAACTTGGGCCCAAATTGTAAAATGGTCTTATCTATTGGCGATTTAGTTGCAATTCACATTCCAAGTAATATTCGGCATGCTAATTACATTGCCGGTTGTCAAATTGCATTATCTCTTATAGTTTCCGAGATATGGACTATCGATAATTTACACCTTAGGCTCTGCTTCTAACTTGGGCCCAAATTGTAAAATGGCCTTTTCTATTGGCGATTTCGTTCCAATTCACATTCCAAGTAATATTCGGCATGCTAATTACATTGCCGGTTGCCAAATTGCATTATCTCTTATAGTTTCCGAGATATGGACTATCGATAATTTACACCTTAGGCTCTGCTTCTAACTTGGGCCCAAATTGTAAAATGGTCTTATCTATTGGCTATTTCGTTCCAATTCACATTCCAAGTAATATTCGGCATGCTAATTACATTGCCGGTTGCCAAATTGCATTATCTCTTATAGTTTCCGAGATATGGACTATCGATAATTTACACCTTAGGCTCTGCTTCTAACTTGGGCCCAAATTGTAAAATGGTCTTATCTATTGGCGATTTCGTTCCAATTCACACTCCAAGTAATATTCGGCATGCTAATTACATTGCCGGTTGCGAAATTGCATTATCTCTTATAGTTTCCGAGATATGGACTATCGATAATTTACACCTTAGGCTCTGCTTCTAACTTGGGCCCAAATTGTAAAATGGTCTTATCTATTGGCGATTTCGTTCCAATTCACATTCCAAGTAATATTCGGCATGCTAATTACATTGCCGGTTGCCAAATTGCATTATCTCTTATAGTTTCCGAGATATGGACTATCGATAATTTACACCTTAGGCTCTGCTTTTAACTTGGGCCCAAATTGTAAAATGGTCTTATCTATTGGCGATTTCGTTCCAATTCACATTCCAAGTAATATTCGGCATGCTAATTACATTGCCGGTTGCCAAATTGCATTATCTCTTATAGTTTCCGAGATATGGACTATCGATAATTTACACCTTAGGCTCTGCTTCTAACTTGTGCCCAAATTGTAAAATGGTCTTATCTATTGGCGATTTCGTTCCAATTCACATTCCAAGTAATATTCGGCATGCTAATTACATTGCCGGTTGCCAAATTGCATTATCTCTTATAGTTTCCGAGATATGGACTATCAATAATTTACACCTTAGGCTCTGCTTCTAACTTGGGCCCAAATTGTAAAATGGTCTTATCTATTGGCGATTTCGTTCCAATTCACATTCCAAGTAATATTCGGCATGCTAATTACATTTCCGGTTGCCAAATTGCATTATCTCTTATAGTTTCCGAGATATGGACTATCGATAATTTACACCTTAAGCTCTGCTTCTAACTTGGGCCCAAATTGTAAAATGGTCTTATCTATTGGCGATTTCGTTCCAATTCACATTCCAAGTAATATTCGGCATGCTAATTACATTGCCGGTTGCCAAATGCATTATCTCTTATAGTTTCCGAGATATGGACTATCGATAATTTACACCTTAGGCTCTGCTTCTAACTTGGGCCCAAATTGTAAAATGGTCTTACCTATTGGCGATTTCGTTCCAATTCACATTCCAAGTAATATTCGGCATGCTAATTACATTGCCGGTTGCCAAATGCATTATCTCTTATAGTTTCCGAGATATGGACTATCGATAATTTACACCTTAGGCTCTGCTTCTAACTTGGGCCCAAATTGTAAAATGGTCTTACCTATTGGCGATTTCGTTCCAATTCACATTCCAAGTAATATTCGGCATGCTAATTACATTGCCGGTTGCCAAATTGCATTATCTCTTATAGTTTCCGAGATATGGACTATCGATAATTTACACCTTAGGCTCTGCTTCTAACTTGGGCCCAAATTGTAAAATGGTCTTATCTATTGGCGATTTCGTTCCAATTCACATTCCAAGTAATATTCGGCATGCTAATTACATTGCCGGTTGCCAAATTGCATTATCTCTTATAGTTTCCGAGATATGGACTATCGATAATTTACACCTTAGGCTCTGCTTCTAACTTGGGCCCAAATTGTAAAATGGTCTTATCTATTGGCGATTTCGTCCCAATTCACATTCCAAGTGATATTCGGCATGCTAATTACATTGCCGGTTGCGAAATTGCATTATCTCTTATAGTTTCCGAGATATGGACTATCAATAATTTACACCTTAGGCCCTGCTTCTAACTTGGGCCCAAATTGTAAAATGGTCTTATCTATTGGCGATTTCGTTCCAATTCACATTCCAAGTAATATTCGGCATGCTAATTACATTGCCGGTTGCCAAATTGCATTATCTCTTATAGTTTCCGAGATATGGACTATCGATAATTTACACCTTAGGCTCTGCTTCTAACTTGGGCCCAAATTGTAAAATGGTCTTATCTATTGGCGATTTCGTTCCAATTCACATTCCAAGTAATATTCGGCATGCTAATTACATTGCCGGTTGCCAAATTGCATTATCTCTTATAGTTTCCGAGATATGGACTATCGATAATTTACACCTTAGGCTCTGCTTCTAACTTGGGCCCAAATTGTAAAATGGTCTTATCTATTGGCGATTTCGTTCCAATTCACATTCCAAGTAATATTCGGCATGCTAATTACATTGCCGGTTGCCAAATTGCATTATCTCTTATAGTTTCCGAGATATGGACTATCGATAATTTACACCTTAGGCTCTGCTTCTAACTTGGGCCCAAATTGTAAAATGGTCTTATCTATTGGCGATTTCGTTCCAATTCACATTCCAAGTAATATTCGGCATGCTAATTTCATTGCCGGTTGCCAAATTGCATTATCTCTTATAGTTTCCGAGATATGGACTATCGATAATTTACACCTTAGGCTCTGCTTCTAACTTGGGCCCAAATTGTAAAATGGTCTTATCTATTGGCGATTTCGTTCCAATTCACACTCCAAGTAATATTCGGCATGCTAATTACATTGCCGGTTGCGAAATTGCATTATCTCTTATAGTTTCCGAGATATGGACTATCGATAATTTACACCTTAGGCTCTGCTTCTAACTTGGGCCCAAATTGTAAAATGGTCTTATCTATTGGCGATTTCGTTCCAATTCACATTCCAAGTAATATTCGGCATGCTAATTACATTGCCGGTTGCCAAATTGCATTATCTCTTATAGTTTCCGAGATATGGACTATCGATAATTTACACCTTAGGCTCTGCTTCTAACTTGGGCCCAAATTGTAAAATGGTCTTCTCTATTGGCGATTTCGTCCCAATTCACATTCCAAGTAATATTCGGCATGCTAATTACATTGCCGTTTGCGAAATTGCATTATCTCTTATAGTTTCAGAGATATGGACTATCGATAATTTACACCTTAGGCTCTGCTTCTAACTTGGGCCCAAATTGTAAAATGGTCTTATCTATTGGCGATTTCGTTCCAATTCACATTCCAAGTAATATTCGGCATGCTAATTACATTGCCGGTTGCCAAATTGCATTATCTCTTATAGTTTCCGAGATATGGACTATCGATAATTTACACCTTAGGCTCTGCTTCTAACTTGGGCCCAAATTGTAAAATGGTCTTATCTATTGGCGATTTCGTTCCAATTCACATTCCAAGTAATATTCGGCATGCTAATTACATTGCCGGTTGCCAAATTGCATTAACTCTTATAGTTTCCGAGATATGGACTATCGATAATTTACACCTTAGGCTCTGCTTCTAACTTGGGCCCAAATTGTAAAATGGTCTTATCTATTGGCGATTTCGTTCCAATTCACATTCCAAGTAACATTCGGCATGCTAATTACATTGCCGGTTGCCAAATTGCATTATCTCTTATAGTTTCCGAGATATGGACTATCGATAATTTACACCATAGGCTCTGCTTCTAACTTGGGCCCAAATTGTAAAATGGTCTTATATATTGGCGATTTCGTTCCAATTCACATTCCAAGTAATATTCGGCATGCTAATTACATTGCCGGTTGTCAAATTGCATTATCTCTTATAGTTTCCGAGATATGGACTATCGATAATTTACACCTTAGGCTCTGCTTCTAACTTGGGCCCAAATTGTAAAATGGTCTTATCTATTGGCGATTTCGTTCCAATTCACATTCCAAGTAATATTCGGCATGCTAATTACATTGCCGGTTGCCAAATTGCATTATCTCTTATAGTTTCCGAGATATGGACTATCGATAATTTACACCTTAGGCTCTGCTTCTAACTTGGGCCCAAATTGTAAAATGGTCTTATCTATTGGCGATTTCGTTCCAATTCACATTCCAAGTAATATTCGGCATGCTAATTACATTGCCGGTTGCCAAATTGAATTATCTCTTATAGTTTCCGAGATATGGACTATCGATAATTTACACCTTAGGCTCTGCTTCTAACTTGGGCCCAAATTGTAAAATGGTCTTACCTATTGGCGATTTCGTTCCAATTCATATTCCAAGTAATATTCGGCATGCTAATTACATTGCCGGTTGCCAAATTGAATTATCTCTTATAGTTTCCGAGATATGGACTATCGATAATTTACACCTTAGGCTCTGCTTCTAACTTGGGCCCAAATTGTAAAATGGTCTTATCTATTGGCGATTTCGTTCCAATTCACATTCCAAGTAATATTCGGCATGCTAATTACATTGCCGTTTGCCAAATTGCATTATCTCTTATAGTTTCCAAGATATGGACTATCGATAATTTACACCTTAGGCTCTGCTTCTAACTTGGGCCCAAATTGTAAAATGGTCTTATCTATTGGCGATTTCGTTCCAATTCACATTCCAAGTAATATTCGGCATGCTAATTACATTGCCGGTTGCCAAATTGCATTAACTCTTATAGTTTCCGAGATATGGACTATCGATAATTTACACCTTAGGCTCTGCTTCTAACTTGGGCCCAAATTGTAAAATGGTCTTATCTATTGGCGATTTCGTTCCAATTCACATTCCAAGTAATATTCGGCATGCTAATTACATTGCCGGTTGCCAAATTGCATTATCTCTTATAGTTTCCGAGATATGGACTATCGATAATTTACACCATAGGCTCTGCTTATAACTTGGGCCCAAATTGTTAAATGGTCTTATCTATTGGCGATTTCGTTCCAATTCACATTCCAAGTAATATTCGGCATGCTAATTACATTGCCGGTTGCCAAATTGCATTATCTCTTATAGTTTCCGAGATATGGACTATCGATAATTTACACCTTAGGCTCTGCTTCTAGCTTGGGCCCAAATTGTAAAATGGTCTTATCTATTGGCGATTTCGTTCCAATTCACATTCCAAGTAATATTCGGCATGCTAATTACATTGCCGGTTGCCAAATTGCATTATCTCTTATAGTTTCCGAGATATGGACTATCGATAATTTACACCTTAGGCTCTGCTTCTAACTTGGGCCCAAATTGTAAAATGGTCTTATCTATTGGCGATTTCGTTCCAATTCACATTCCAAGTAATATTCGGCATGCTAATTACATTGCCGGTTGCCAAATTGCATTATCTCTTATAGTTTCCGAGATATGGACTATCGATAATTTACACCTTAGGCTCTGCTTCTAACTTGGGCCCAAATTGTAAAATGGTCTTATCTATTGGCGATTTCGTCCCAATTCACATTCCAAGTGATATTCGGCATGGTAATTACATTGCCGGTTGCGAAATTGCATTATCTCTTATAGTTTCCGAGATATGGACTATCAATAATTTACACCTTAGGCTCTGCTTCTAACTTGGGCCCAAATTGTAAAATGGTCTTATCTATTGGCGATTTCGTTCCAATTCACATTCCAAGTAATATTCGGCATGCTAATTACATTGCCGGTTGCCAAATTGCATTATCTCTTATAGTTTCCGAGATATGGACTATCGATAATTTACACCTTAGGCTCTGCTTCTAACTTGGGCCCAAATTGTAAAATGGTCTTATCTATTGGCGATTTCGTTCCAATTCACATTCCAAGTAATATTCGGCATGCTAATTACATTGCCGGTTGCCAAATTGCATTATCTCTTATAGTTTCTGAGATATGGACTATCGATAATTTACACCTTAGGCTCTGCTTCTAACTTGGGCCCAACTTGTAAAATGGTCTTATCTATTGGCGATTTCGTTCCAATTCACATTCCAAGTAATATTCGGCATGCTAATTACATTGCCGGTTGCCAAATTGCATTATCTCTTATAGTTTCCGAGATATGGACTATCAATAATTTACACCTTAGGCTCTGCTTCTAACTTGTTCCCAAATTGTAAAATGGTCTTATCTATTGGCGATTTCGTTCCAATTCTCATTCCAAGTAACATTCGGCATGCTAATTACATTGCCGGTTGCCAAATTGCATTATCTCTTATAGTTTCCGAGATATGGACTATCGATAATTTACACCTTAGGCTCTGCTTCTAACTTGGGCCCAAATTGTAAAATGGCCTTATCTATTGGCGATTTCGTTCCAATTCACATTCCAAGTAATATTCGGCATGCTAATTACATTGCCGGTTGCCAAATTGCATTACCTCTTATAGTTTCCGAGATATGGACTATCGATAATTTACACCTTAGGCTCTGCTTCTAACTTGGGCCCAAATTGTAAAATGGTATTACCTATTGGCGATTTCGTTCCAATTCACACTCCAAGTAATATTCGGCATGCTAATTACATTGGTGGTTGCGATATTGCATTATCTCTTATAGTTTCCGAGATATGGACTATCAATAATTTACACCTTAGGCTCTGCTTCTAACTTGGGCCCAAATTGTAAAATGGTCTTATCTATTGGCGATTTCGTTCCAATTCACATTCCAAGTAATATTCGGCATGCTAATTACATTGCCGGTTGCCAAATTGCATTATCTCTTATAGTTTCCGAGATATGGACTATCGATAATTTACACCTTAGGCTCTGCTTCTAACTTGGGCCCAAATCGTAAAATGGTCTTATCTATTAGCGATTTCGTTCCAATTCACATTCCAAGTAATATTCGGCATGCTAATTACATTGCCGGTTGCCAAATTGCATTATCTCTTATAGTTTCCGAGATATGGACTATCGATAATTTACACCTTAGGCTCTGCTTCTAACTTGGGCCCAAATTGTAAAATGGTCTTATCTATTGGCGATTTCGTTCCAATTCACATTCCAAGTAATATTCGGCATGCTAATTACATTGTCGGTTGCCAAATTGCATTAACTCTTATAGTTTCCGAGATATGGACTATCGATAATTTACACCTTAGGCTCTGCTTCTAACTTGGGCCCAAATTGTAAAATGGTCTTATCTATTGGCGATTTCGTTCCAATTCACATTCCAAGTAATATTCGGCATGCTAATTACATTGCCGGTTGCCAAATTGCATTATCTCTTATAGTTTCCGAGATATGGACTATCGATAATTTACACCATAGGCTCTGCTTATAACTTGGGCCCAAATTGTAAAATGGTCTTATCTATTGGCGATTTCGTTCCAACTCACATTCCAAGTAATATTCGGCATGCTAATTACATTGCCGGTTGCCAAATTGCATTATTTCTTATAGTTTCCGAGATATGGACTATCGATAATTTACACCTTAGGCTCTGCTTCTAACTTGGGCCCAAATTGTAAAATGGTCTTATCTATTGGCGATTTCGTTCCAATTCACATTCCAAGTAATATTCGGCATGCTAATTACATTGCCGGTTGCCAAATTGCATTATCTCTTATAGTTTCCGAGATATGGACTATCGATAATTTACACCTTAGGCTCTGCTTCTAACTTGGGCCCAAATTGTAAAATATTCTTATCTATTGGCGATTTCGCCCCAATTCACATTCCAAGTGATATTCGGCATGCTAATTACATTGCCGCTTGCGAAATTGCATTATCTCTTATAGTTTCCGAGATATGGACTATCAATAATTTACACCTTAGGCTCTGCTTCTAACTTGGGCCCAAATTGTAAAATGGTCTTATCTATTGGCGATTTCGTTCCAATTCACATTCCAAGTAATATTCGGCATGCTAATTACATTGCCGGTTGCCAAATTGCATTATCTCTTATAGTTTCCGAGATATGGACTATCGATAATTTACACCTTAGGCTCTGCTTCTAACTTGGGCCCAAATTGTAAAATGGTCTTATCTATTGGCGATTTCGTTCCAATTCACATTCCAAGTAATATTCGGCATGCTAATTACATTGCCGGTTGCCAAATTGCATTATCTCTTATAGTTTCCGAGATATCGACTATCGATAATTTACACCTTAGGCTCTGCTTCTAACTTGGGCCCAAATTGTAAAATGGTCTTATCTATTGGCGATTTCGTTCCAATTCACATTCCAAGTAATATTCGGCATGCTAATTACATTGCCGGTTGCCAAATTGCATTATCTCTTATAGTTTCCGAGATATGGACTATCAATAATTTACACCTTAGGCTCTGCTTCTAACTTGGGCCCAAAATGTAAAATGGTCTTATCTATTGGCGATTTCGTTCCAATTCACATTCCAAGTAATATTCGGCATGCTAATTACATTGCCGGTTGCCAAATTGCATTATCTCTTATAGTTTCCGAGATATGGACTATCGATAATTTACACCTTAGGCTCTGCTTCTAACTTGGGCCCAAATTGTAAAATGGCCTTATCTATTGGCGATTTCGTTCCAATTCACATTCCAAGTAATATTCGGCATGCTAATTACATTGCCGGTTGCCAAATTGCATTATCTCTTATAGTTTCCGAGATATGGACTATCGATAATTTACACCTTAGGCTCTGCTTCTAACTTGGGCCCAAATTGTAAAATGGTCTTACCTATTGGCGATTTCGTTCCAATTCACATTCCAAGTAATATTCGGCATGCTAATTACATTGCCGGTTGCCAAATTGCATTATCTCTTATAGTTTCCGAGATATGGACTCTCGATAATTTACACCTTAGGCTCTGCTTCTAACATGGGCCCAAATTGTAAAATGGTCTTATCTATTGGCGATTTCGTTCCAATTCACATTCCAAGTAATATTCGGCATGCTAATTACATTGCCGGTTGCCAAATTGCATTATCTCTTATAGTTTCCGAGATATGGACTATCGATAATTTACACCTTAGGCTCTGCTTCTAACTTGGGCCCAAATTGTAAAATGGTCTTATCTATTGGCGATTTCGTCCCAATTCACATTCCAAGTGATATTCGGCATGCTAATTACATTGCCGATTGCGAAATTGCATTATCTCTTATAGTTTCCGAGATATGGACTATCAATAATTTACACCTTAGGCTCTGCTTCTAACTTGGGCCCAAATTGTAAAATGGTCTTATCTATTGGCGATTTCGTTCCAATTCACATTCCAAGTAATATTCGGCATGCTAATTACATTGCCGGTTGCCAAATTGCATTATCTCTTATAGTTTCCGAGATATGGACTATCGATAATTTACACCTTAGGCTCTGCTTCTAACTTGGGCCCAAATTGTAAAATGGTCTTATCTATTGGCGATTTCGATCCAATTCACATTCCAAGTAATACTCGGCATGCTAATTACATTGCCGGTTGCCAAATTGCATTATCTCTTATAGTTTCCGAGATATGGACTATCGATAATTTACACCTTAGGCTCTGCTTCTAACTTGGGCCCAAATTGTAAAATGGTCTTATCTATTGGCGATTTCGTTCCAATTCACATTCCAAGTAATATTCGGCATGCTAATTACATTGCCGGTTGCCAAATTGCATTATCTCTTATAGTTTCCGAGATATGGACTATCGATAATTTACACCTTATTCTCTGCTTCTAACTTGGGCCCAAATTGTAAAATGGTCTTATCTATTGGCGATTTCGTTCCAATTCACACTCCAAGTAATATTCGGCATGCTAATTACATTGCCGGTTGCGAAATTGCATTATCTCTTATAGTTTCCGAGATATGGACTATCAATAATTTACACCTTAGGCTCTGCTTCTAACTTGGGCCCAAATTGTAAAATGGTCTTATCTATTGGCGATTTCGTTCCAATTCACATTCCAAGTAATATTCGGCATGCTAATTACATTGCCGGTTGCCAAATTGCATTATCTCTTATAGTTTCCGAGATATGGACTATCGATAATTTACACCTTAGCCTCTGCTTCTAACTTGGGCCCAAATTGTAAAATGGTCTTATCTATTGGCGTTTTCGTTCCAATTCACATTCCAAGTAATATTCGGCATGCTAATTACATTGCCGGTTGCCAAATTGCATTATCTCTTATAGTTTCCGAGATATGGACTATCGATAATTTACACCTTAGGCTCTGCTTCTAACTTGGGCCCAAATTGTAAAATGGTCTTCTCTATTGGCGATTTCGTTCCAATTCACATTCCAAGTAATATTCGGCATGCTAATTACATTGCCGGTTGCCAAATTGCATTATCTCTTATAGTTTCCGAGATATGGACTATCGATAATTTACACCTTAGGCTCTGCTTCTAACTTGTTCCCAAATTGTAAAATGGTCTTATCTATTGGCGATTTCGTTCCAATTCACATTCCAAGTAATATTCGGCATGCTAATTACATTGCCGGTTGCCAAATTGCATTATCTCTTATAGTTTCCGAGATATGGACTATCGATAATTTACACCTTAGGCTCTGTTTTAACTTGGGCCCAAATTGTAAAATGGTCTTCTCTATTGGCGATTTCGTTCCAATTCACATTCCAAGTAATATTCGGCATGCTAATTACATTGCCGGTTGCCAAATTGCATTATCTCTTATAGTTTCCGAGATATGGACTATCGATAATTTACACCTTAGGCTCTGCTTCTAACTTGGGCCCAAATTGTAAAATGGTCTTCTCTATTGGCGATTTCGTTCCAATTCACAATCCAAGTAATATTCGGCATGCTAATTACATTGCCTGTTGCCAAATTGCATTATCTCTTATAGTTTCCGAGATATGGACTATCGATAATTTACACCTTAGGCTCTGCTTCTAACTTGGGCCCAAATTGTAAAATCGTCTTATCTATTGGCGATTTCGTTCCAATTCACATTCCAAGTAATATTCGGCATGCTAATTACATTGCCGGTTGCCAAATTGCATTATCTCTTATAGTTTCCGAGATATGGACTATCGATAATTTACACCTTAGGCTCTGCTTCTAACTTGGGCCCAAATTGTAAAATGGTCTTACCTATTGGCGATTTCGTTCCAATTCACATTCCAAGTAATATTCGGCATGCTAATTACATTGCCGGTTGCCAAATTGCATTATCTCTTATAGTTTCCGAGATATGGACAATCGATAATTTACACCTTAGGCTCTGCTTCTAACTTGGGCCCAAATTGTAAAATGGTCTTATCTATTGGCGATTTCGTTCCAATTCACATTCCAAGTAATATTCGGCATGCTAATTACATTGCCGGTTGCCAAATTGCATTATCTCTTATAGTTTCCGAGATATGGACTATCGATAATTTACATCTTAGCCTCTGCTTCTAACTTGGGCCCAAATTGTAAAATGGTCTTATCTATTGGCGTTTTCGTTCCAATTCACATTCCAAGTAATATTCGGCATGCTAATTACATTGCCGGTTGCCAAATTGCATTATCTCTTATAGTTTCCGAGATATGGACTATCGATAATTTACACCTTAGGCTCTGCTTCTAACTAGGGCCCAAATTGTAAAATGGTCTTCTCTATTGGCGATTTCGTTCCAATTCACATTCCAAGTAATATTCGGCATGCTAATTACATTGCCGGTTGCCAAATTGCATTATCTCTTATAGTTTCCGAGATATGGACTATCGATAATTTACACCTTAGGCTCTGCTTCTAACTTGGGCCCAAATTGTAAAATGGTCTTATCTATTGGCGATTTCGTTCCAATTCACATTCCAAGTAATATTCGGCATGCTAATTACATTGCCGGTTGCCAAATTGCATTATCTCTTATAGTTTCCGAGATATGGACTATCGATAATTTACACCTTAGGCTCTGCTTTTAACTTGGGCCCAAATTGTAAAATGGTCTTCTCTATTGGCGATTTCGTTCCAATTCACATTCCAAGTAATATTCGGCATGCTAATTACATTGCCGGTTGCCAAATTGCATTATCTCTTATAGTTTCCGAGATATGGACTATCGATAATTTACACCTTAGGCTCTGCTTCTAACTTGGGCCCAAATTGTAAAATGGTCTTCTCTATTGGCGATTTCGTTCCAATTCACATTCCAAGTAATATTCGGCATGCTAATTACATTGCCGGTTGCCAAATTGCATTATCTCTTATAGTTTCCGAGATATGGACTATCGATAATTTACACCTTAGGCTCTGCTTCTAACTTGGGCCCAAATTGTAAAATCGTCTTATCTATTGGCGATTTCGTTCCAATTCACATTCCAAGTAATATTCGGCATGCTAATTACATTGCCGGTTGCCAAATTGCATTATCTCTTATAGTTTCCGAGATATGGACTATCGATAATTTACACCTTAGGCTCTGCTTCTAACTTGGGCCCAAATTGTAAAATGGTCTTACCTATTGGCGATTTCGTTCCAATTCACATTCCAAGTAATATTCGGCATGCTAATTACATTACCGGTTGCCAAATTGCATTATCTCTTATAGTTTCCGAGATATGGACTATCGATAATTTACACCTTAGGCTCTGCTTCTAACTTGGGCCCAAATTGTAAAATGGTCTTATCTATTGGCGATTTCGTTCCAATTCACATTCCAAGTAATATTCGGCATGCTAATTACATTGCCGGTTGCCAAATTGCATTATCTCTTATAGTTTCCGAGATATGGACTATCGATAATTTACATCTTACGCTCTGCTTCTAACTTGGGCCCAAATTGTAAAATCGTCTTATCTATTGGCGATTTTGTTCCAATTCACATTCCAAGTAATATTCGGCATGCTAATTACATTGCCGGTTGCCAAATTGCATTATCTCTTATAGTTTCCGAGATATGGACTATCGATAATTTACACCTTAGGCTCTGCTTCTAACTTGGGCCCAAATTGTAAAATGGTCTTATCTATTGGCGATTTCGTTCCAATTCACATTCCAAGTAATATCCGGCATGCTAATTACATTGCCGGTTGCCAAATTGAATTATCTCTTATAGTTTCCGAGATATGGACTATCGATAATTTACACCTTAGGCTCTGCTTCTAACTTGGGCCCAAATTGTAAAATGGTCTTATCTATTGGCGATTTCGTTCCAATTCACATTCCAAGTAATATTCGGCATGCTAATTACATTGCCGGTTGCCAAATTGCATTATCTCTTATAGTTTCCGAGATATGGACTATCGATAATTTACACCTTAGGCTCTGCTTCTAACTTGGGCCCAAATTGTAAAATGTTCTTCTCTATTGGCGATTTCGTTCCAATTCACATTCCAAGTAATATTCGGCATGCTAATTACATTGCCGGTTGCCAAATTGCATTATCTCTTATAGTTTCCGAGATATGGACTATCGATAATTTACACCTTAGGCTCTGCTTCTAACTTGGGCCCAAATTGTAAAATGGTCTTATCTATTGGCGATTTCGTCCCAATTCACATTCCAAGTGATATTCGGCATGCTAATTACATTGCCGGTTGCGAAATTGCATTATCTCTTATAGTTTCCGAGATATGGACTATCAATAATTTACACCTTAGGCTCTGCTTCTAACTTGGGCCCAAATTGTAAAATGGTCTTATCTATTGGCGATTTCGTTCCAATTCACATTCCAAGTAATATTCGGCATGCTAATTACATTGCCGGTTGCCAAATTGCATTATCTCTTATAGTTTCCGAGATATGGACTATCGATAATTTACACCTTAGGCTCTGCTTCTAACTTGGGCCCAAATTGTAAAATGGTCTTATCTATTGGCGATTTCGATCCAATTCACATTCCAAGTAATACTCGGCATGCTAATTACATTGCCGGTTGCCAAATTGCATTATCTCTTATAGTTTCCGAGATATGGACTATCGATAATTTACACCTTAGGCTCTGCTTCTAACTTGGGCCCAAATTGTAAAATGGTCTTATCTATTGGCGATTTCGTTCCAATTCACATTCCAAGTAATATTCGGCATGCTAATTACATTGCCGGTTGCCAAATTGCATTATCTCTTATAGTTTCCGAGATATGGACTATCGATAATTTACACCTTATTCTCTGCTTCTAACTTGGGCCCAAATTGTAAAATGGTCTTATCTATTGGCGATTTCGTTCCAATTCACACTCCAAGTAATATTCGGCATGCTAATTACATTGCCGGTTGCGAAATTGCATTATCTCTTATAGTTTCCGAGATATGGACTATCAATAATTTACACCTTAGGCTCTGCTTCTAACTTGGGCCCAAATTGTAAAATGGTCTTATCTATTGGCGATTTCGTTCCAATTCACATTCCAAGTAATATTCGGCATGCTAATTACATTGCCGGTTGCCAAATTGCATTATCTCTTATAGTTTCCGAGATATGGACTATCGATAATTTACACCTTAGCCTCTGCTTCTAACTTGGGCCCAAATTGTAAAATGGTCTTATCTATTGGCGTTTTCGTTCCAATTCACATTCCAAGTAATATTCGGCATGCTAATTACATTGCCGGTTGCCAAATTGCATTATCTCTTATAGTTTCCGAGATATGGACTATCGATAATTTACACCTTAGGCTCTGCTTCTAACTTGGGCCCAAATTGTAAAATGGTCTTCTCTATTGGCGATTTCGTTCCAATTCACATTCCAAGTAATATTCGGCATGCTAATTACATTGCCGGTTGCCAAATTGCATTATCTCTTATAGTTTCCGAGATATGGACTATCGATAATTTACACCTTAGGCTCTGCTTCTAACTTGTTCCCAAATTGTAAAATGGTCTTATCTATTGGCGATTTCGTTCCAATTCACATTCCAAGTAATATTCGGCATGCTAATTACATTGCCGGTTGCCAAATTGCATTATCTCTTATAGTTTCCGAGATATGGACTATCGATAATTTACACCTTAGGCTCTGTTTTAACTTGGGCCCAAATTGTAAGATGGTCTTCTCTATTGGCGATTTCGTTCCAATTCACATTCCAAGTAATATTCGGCATGCTAATTACATTGCCGGTTGCCAAATTGCATTATCTCTTATAGTTTCCGAGATATGGACTATCGATAATTTACACCTTAGGCTCTGCTTCTAACTTGGGCCCAAATTGTAAAATGGTCTTCTCTATTGGCGATTTCGTTCCAATTCACAATCCAAGTAATATTCGGCATGCTAATTACATTGCCTGTTGCCAAATTGCATTATCTCTTATAGTTTCCGAGATATGGACTATCGATAATTTACACCTTAGGCTCTGCTTCTAACTTGGGCCCAAATTGTAAAATCGTCTTATCTATTGGCGATTTCGTTCCAATTCACATTCCAAGTAATATTCGGCATGCTAATTACATTGCCGGTTGCCAAATTGCATTATCTCTTATAGTTTCCGAGATATGGACTATCGATAATTTACACCTTAGGCTCTGCTTCTAACTTGGGCCCAAATTGTAAAATGGTCTTACCTATTGGCGATTTCGTTCCAATTCACATTCCAAGTAATATTCGGCATGCTAATTACATTGCCGGTTGCCAAATTGCATTATCTCTTATAGTTTCCGAGATATGGACAATCGATAATTTACACCTTAGGCTCTGCTTCTAACTTGGGCCCAAATTGTAAAATGGTCTTATCTATTGGCGATTTCGTTCCAATTCACATTCCAAGTAATATTCGGCATGCTAATTACATTGCCGGTTGCCAAATTGCATTATCTCTTATAGTTTCCGAGATATGGACTATCGATAATTTACATCTTAGCCTCTGCTTCTAACTTGGGCCCAAATTGTAAAATGGTCTTATCTATTGGCGTTTTCGTTCCAATTCACATTCCAAGTAATATTCGGCATGCTAATTACATTGCCGGTTGCCAAATTGCATTATCTCTTATAGTTTCCGAGATATGGACTATCGATAATTTACACCTTAGGCTCTGCTTCTAACTAGGGCCCAAATTGTAAAATGGTCTTCTCTATTGGCGATTTCGTTCCAATTCACATTCCAAGTAATATTCGGCATGCTAATTACATTGCCGGTTGCCAAATTGCATTATCTCTTATAGTTTCCGAGATATGGACTATCGATAATTTACACCTTAGGCTCTGCTTCTAACTTGGGCCCAAATTGTAAAATGGTCTTATCTATTGGCGATTTCGTTCCAATTCACATTCCAAGTAATATTCGGCATGCTAATTACATTGCCGGTTGCCAAATTGCATTATCTCTTATAGTTTCCGAGATATGGACTATCGATAATTTACACCTTAGGCTCTGCTTTTAACTTGGGCCCAAATTGTAAAATGGTCTTCTCTATTGGCGATTTCGTTCCAATTCACATTCCAAGTAATATTCGGCATGCTAATTACATTGCCGGTTGCCAAATTGCATTATCTCTTATAGTTTCCGAGATATGGACTATCGATAATTTACACCTTAGGCTCTGCTTCTAACTTGGGCCCAAATTGTAAAATGGTCTTCTCTATTGGCGATTTCGTTCCAATTCACATTCCAAGTAATACTCGGCATGCTAATTACATTGCCGGTTGCCAAATTGCATTATCTCTTATAGTTTCCGAGATATGGACTATCGATAATTTACACCTTAGGCTCTGCTTCTAACTTGGGCCCAAATTGTAAAATCGTCTTATCTATTGGCGATTTCGTTCCAATTCACATTCCAAGTAATATTCGGCATGCTAATTACATTGCCGGTTGCCAAATTGCATTATCTCTTATAGTTTCCGAGATATGGACTATCGATAATTTACACCTTAGGCTCTGCTTCTAACTTGGGCCCAAATTGTAAAATGGTCTTACCTATTGGCGATTTCGTTCCAATTCACATTCCAAGTAATATTCGGCATGCTAATTACATTACCGGTTGCCAAATTGCATTATCTCTTATAGTTTCCGAGATATGGACTATCGATAATTTACACCTTAGGCTCTGCTTCTAACTTGGGCCCAAATTGTAAAATGGTCTTATCTATTGGCGATTTCGTTCCAATTCACATTCCAAGTAATATTCGGCATGCTAATTACATTGCCGGTTGCCAAATTGCATTATCTCTTATAGTTTCCGAGATATGGACTATCGATAATTTACATCTTACGCTCTGCTTCTAACTTGGGCCCAAATTGTAAAATCGTCTTATCTATTGGCGATTTTGTTCCAATTCACATTCCAAGTAATATTCGGCATGCTAATTACATTGCCGGTTGCCAAATTGCATTATCTCTTTTAGTTTCCGAGATATGGACTATCGATAATTTACACCTTAGGCTCTGCTTCTAACTTGGGCCCAAATTGTAAAATGGTCTTATCTATTGGCGATTTCGTTCCAATTCACATTCCAAGTAATATCCGGCATGCTAATTACATTGCCGGTTGCCAAATTGAATTATCTCTTATAGTTTCCGAGATATGGACTATCGATAATTTACACCTTAGGCTCTGCTTCTAACTTGGGCCCAAATTGTAAAATGGTCTTATCTATTGGCGATTTCGTTCCAATTCACATTCCAAGTAATATTCGGCATGCTAATTACATTGCCGGTTGCCAAATTGCATTATCTCTTATAGTTTCCGAGATATGGACTATCGATAATTTACACCTTAGGCTCTGCTTCTAACTTGGGCCCAAATTGTAAAATGTTCTTCTCTATTGGCGATTTCGTTCCAATTCACATTCCAAGTAATATTCGGCATGCTAATTACATTGCCGGTTGCCAAATTGCATTATCTCTTATAGTTTCCGAGATATGGACTATCGATAATTTACACCTTAGGCTCTGCTTCTAACTTGGGCCCAAATTGTAAAATGGTCTTATCTATTGGCGATTTCGTCCCAATTCACATTCCAAGTGATATTCGGCATGCTAATTACATTGCCGGTTGCGAAATTGCATTATCTCTTATAGTTTCCGAGATATGGACTATCAATAATTTACACCTTAGGCTCTGCTTCTAACTTGGGCCCAAATTGTAAAATGGTCTTATCTATTGGCGATTTCGTTCCAATTCACATTCCAAGTAATATTCGGCATGCTAATTACATTGCCGGTTGCCAAATTGCATTATCTCTTATAGTTTCCGAGATATGGACTATCGATAATTTACACCTTAGGCTCTGCTTCTAACTTGGGCCCAAATTGTAAAATGGTCTTATCTATTGGCGATTTCGTTCCAATTCACATTCCAAGTAATATTCGGCATGCTAATTACATTTCCGGTTGCCAAATTTCATTATCTCTTATAGTTTCCGAGATATGGATTATCGATAATTTACACCTTAGGCTCTGCTTCTAACTTGGGCCCAAATTGTAAAATGGTCTTGTCTATTGTCGTTTTCGTTCCAATTCACATTCCAAGTAATATTCGGCATGCTAATTACATTGCCGGTTGCCAAATTGCATTATCTCTTATAGTTTCCGAGATATGAACTATCGATAATTTACACCTTAGGCTCTGCTTCTAACTTGGGCCCAAATTGTAAAATGGTCTTCTCTATTGGCGATTTCGTTCCAATTCACATTCCAAGTAATATTCGGCATGCTAATTACATTGCCGGTTGCCAAATTGCATTATCTCTTATAGTTTCCGAGATATGGACTATCGATAATTTACACCTTAGGCTCTGCTTCTAACTTGGGCCCAAATTGTAAAATGGTCTTATCTATTGGCGTTTTCGTTCCAATTCACATTCCAAGTAATATTCGGCATGCTAATTACATTGCCGGTTGCCAAATTGCATTATCTCTTATAGTTTCCGAGATATGGACTATCGATAATTTACACCTTAGGCTCTGCTTCTAACTTGGGCCCAAATTGTAAAATGGTCTTCTCTATTGGCGATTTCGTTCCAATTCACATTCCAAGTAATATACGGCATGCTAATTACATTGCCGACTGCCAAATTGCATTATCTCTTATAGTTTCCGAGATATGGACTATCGATAATTTACACCTTAGGCTCTGCTTCTAACTTGGGCCCAAATTGTAAAATGGTCTTATCTATTGGCGATTTCGTTCCAATTCACATTCCAAGTAATATTCGGCATGCTAATTACATTGCCGGTTGCCAAATTGCATTATCTCTTATAGTTTCCGAGATATGGACTATCGATAATTTACACCTTAGGCTCTGCTTCTAACTTGGGCCCAAATTGTAAAATGGTCTTCTCTATTGGCGATTTAGTTCCAATTCACATTCCAAGTAATATTCGGCATGCTAATTACATTGCCGGTTGCCAAATTGCATTATCTCTTATAGTTTCCGAGATATGGACTATCGATAATTTACACCATAGGCTCTGCTTCTAACTTGGGCCCAAATTGTAAAATGGTCTTCTCTATTGGCGATTTCGTTCCAATTCACATTCCAAGTAATATTCGGCATGCTAATTACATTGCCGGTTGCCAAATTGCATTATCTCTTATAGTTTCCGAGATATGGACTATCGAGAATTTACACCTTAGGCTCTGCTTCTAACTTGGGCCCAAATTGTAAAATCGTCTTATCTATTGGCGATTTCGTTCCAATTCACATTCCAAGTAATATTCGGCATGCTAATTACATTGCCGGTTGCCAAATTGCATTATCTCTTATAGTTTCCGAGATATGGACTATCGGTAATTTACACCTTAGGCTCTGCTTCTAACTTGGGCCCAAATTGTAAAATGGTCTTATCTATTGGCGATTTCGTTCCAATTCACATTCCAAGTAATATCCGGCATGCTAATTACATTGCCGGTTGCCAAATTGAATTATCTCTTATAGTTTCCGAGATATGGACTATCGATAATTTACACCTTAGGCTCTGCTTCTAACTTGGGCCCAAATTGTAAAATGGTCTTACCTATTGGCGATTTCGTTCCAATTCACATTCCAAGTAATATTCGGCATGCTAATTACATTGCCGGTTGCCAAATTGCATTATCTCTTATAGTTTCCGAGATATGGACTATCGATAATTTACACCTTAGGCTCTGCTTCTAACTTGGGCCCAAATTGTAAAATGGTCTTATCTATTGGCGTTTTCGTTCCAATTCACATTCCAAGTAATATTCGGCATGCTAATTACATTGCCGATTGCCAAATTGCATTATCTCTTATAGTTTCCGAGATATGGACTATCGATAATTTACACCTTAGGCTCTGCTTCTAACTTGGGCCCAAATTGTAAAATGGTCTTCTCTATTGGCGATTTCGTTCCAATTCACATTCCAAGTAATATACGGCATGCTAATTACATTGCCGGTTGCCAAATTGCATTATCTCTTATAGTTTCCGAGATATGGACTATCGATAATTTACACCTTAGGCTCTGCTTCTAACTTGGGCCCAAATTATAAAATGGTCTTATCTATTGGCGATTTCGTTCCAATTCACATTCCAAGTAATATTCGGCATGCTAATTACATTGCCGGTTGCCAAATTGCATTATCTCTTATAGTTTCCGAGATATGGACTATCGATAATTTACACCTTAGGCTCTGCTTCTAACTTGGGCCCAAATTGTAAAATGGTCTTCTCTATTGGCGATTTCGTTCCAATTCACATTCCAAGTAATATTCGGCATGCTAATTACATTGCCGGTTGCCAAATTGCATTATCTCTTATAGTTTCCGAGATATGGACTATCGATAATTTACACCATAGGCTCTGCTTCTAACTTGGGCCCAAATTGTAAAATGGTCTTCTCTATTGGCGATTTCGTTCCAATTCACATTCCAAGTAATATTCGGCATGCTAATTACATTGCCGGTTGCCAAATTGCATTATCTCTTATAGTTTCCGAGATATGGACTATCGAGAATTTACACCTTAGGCTCTGCTTCTAACTTGGGCCCAAATTGTAAAATCGTCTTATCTATTGGCGATTTCGTTCCAATTCACATTCCAAGTAATATTCGGCATGCTAATTACATTGCCGGTTGCCAAATTGCATTATCTCTTATAGTTTCCGAGATATGGACTATCGGTAATTTACACCTTAGGCTCTGCTTCTAACTTGGGCCCAAATTGTAAAATGGTCTTATCTATTGGCGATTTCGTTCCAATTCACATTCCAAGTAATATCCGGCATGCTAATTACATTGCCGGTTGCCAAATTGAATTATCTCTTATAGTTTCCGAGATATGGACTATCGATAATTTACACCTTAGGCTCTGCTTCTAACTTGGGCCCAAATTGTAAAATGGTCTTACCTATTGGCGATTTCGTTCCAATTCACATTCCAAGTAATATTCGGCATGCTAATTACATTGCCGGTTGCCAAATTGCATTATCTCTTATAGTTTCCGAGATATGGACTATCGATAATTTACACCTTAGGCTCTGCTTCTAACTTGGGCCCAAATTGTAAAATGGTCTTATCTATTGGCGATTTCGTTCCAATTCACATTCCAAGTAATATTCGGCATGCTAATTACATTGCCGGTTGCCAAATTGCATTATCTCTTATAGTTTCCGAGATATGGACTATCGATAATTTACATCTTAGGCTCTGCTTCTAACTTGGGCCCAAATTGTAAAATCGTCTTATCTATTGGCGATATCGTTCCAATTCACATTCCAAGTAATATTCGGCATGCTAATTACATTGCCGGTTGCCAAATTGCATTATCTCTTATAGTTTCCGAGATATGGACTATCGATAATTTACACCTTAGGCTCTGCTTCTAACTTGGGCCCAAATTGTAAAATGGTCTTATCTATTGGCGATTTCGTTCCAATTCACATTCCAAGTAATATCCGGCATGCTAATTACATTGCCGGTTGCCAAATTGAATTATCTCTTATAGTTTCCGAGATATGGACTATCGATAATTTACACCTTAGGCTCTGCTTCTAACTTGGGCCCAAATTGTAAAATGGTCTTATCTATTGGCGATTTCGTTCCAATTCACATTCCAAGTAATATTCGGCATGCTAATTACATTGCCGGTTGCCAAATTGCATTATCTCTTATAGTTTCCGAGATATGGACTATCGATAATTTACATCTTAGGCTCTGCTTCTAACTTGGGCCCAAATTGTAAAATGGTCTTATCTATTGGTGATTTCGTTCCAATTCACATTCCAAGTAATATTCGGCATGCTAATTACATTGCCGGTTGCCAAATTGCATTATCTCTTATAGTTTCCGAGATATGGACTATCGATAATTTACACCTTAGGCTCTGCTTCTAACTTGGGCCCAAATTGTAAAATGGTCTTATCTATTGGCGATTTCGTCCCAATTCACATTCCAAGTGATATTCGGCATGCTAATTACATTGCCGGTTGCGAAATTGCATTATCTCTTATAGTTTCCGAGATATGGACTATCAATAATTTACACCTTAGGCTCTGCTTCTAACTTGGGCCCAAATTGTAAAATGGCCTTATCTATTGGCGATTTCGTTCCAATTCACATTCCAAGTAATATTCGGCATGCTAATTATATTGCCGGTTGCCAAATTGCATTATCTCTTATAGTTTCCGAGATATGGACTATCGATAATTTACACCTTAGGCTCTGCTTCTAACTTGGGCCCAAATTGTAAAATGGTCTTATCTATTGGCGATTTCGTTCCAATTCACATTGCAAGTAATATTCGGCATGCTAATTACATTGCCGGTTGCCAAATTGCATTATCTCTTATAGTTTCCGAGGTATGGACTATCGATAATTTACACCTTAGGCTCTGCTTCTAACTTGGGCCCAAATTGTAAAATGGTCTTATCTATTGGCGATTTCGTTCCAATTCACATTCCAAGTAATATTCGGCATGCTAATTACATTGCCGGTTGCCAATTTGCATTATCTCTTATAGTTTCCGAGATATGGACTATCGATAATTTACACCTTAGGCTCTGCTTCTAACTTGGGCCCAAATTGTAAAATGGTCTTATCTATTGGCGATTTCGTTCCAATTCACATTCCAAGTAATATTCGGCATGCTAATAACATTGCCGGTTGCCAAATTGCATTATCTCTTATAGTTTCCGAGATATGGACTATCGATAATTTACACCTTAGGCTCTGCTTCTAACTTGGGCCCAAATTGTAAAATGGTCTTATCTATTGGCGATTTCGTTCCAATTCACACTCCAAGTAATATTCGGCATGCTAATTACATTGCCGGTTGCGAAATTGCATTATCTCTTATAGTTTCCGAGATATGGACTATCAATAATTTACACCTTAGGCTCTGCTTCTAACTTGGGCCCAAATTGTAAAATGGTCTTATCTATTGGCGATTTCGTTCCAATTCACATTCCAAGTAATATTCGGCATGCTAATTACATTGCCGGTTGCTAAATTGCATTATCTCTTATAGTTTCCGAGATATGGACTATCGGTAATTTACACCTTAGGCTCTGCTTCTAACTTGGGCCCAAATTATAAAATGGTCTTATCTATTGGCGATTTCGTTCCAATTCACATTCCAAGTAATATCCGGCATGCTAATTACATTGACGTTTGCCAAATTGAATTATCTCTTATAGTTTCCGAGATATGGTCTATCGATAATTTACACCTTAGGCTCTGCTTCTAACTTGGGCCCAAATTGTAAAATGGTCTTACCTATTGGCGATTTCGTTCCAATTCACATTCCAAGTAATATTCGGCATGCTAATTACATTGCCGGTTGCCAAATTGCATTATCTCTTATAGTTTCCGAGATATGGACTATCGATAATTTACACCTTAGGCTCTGCTTCTAACTTGGGCCCAAATTGTAAAATGGTCTTATCTATTGGCGATTTCGTTCCAATTCACATTCCAAGTAATATTCGGCATGCTAATTACATTGCCGGTTGCCAATTGCATTATCTCTTATAGTTTCCGAGATATGGACTATCGATAATTTACATCTTAGGCTCTGCTTCTAACTTGGGCCCAAATTGTAAAATCGTCTTATCTATTGGCGATTTCGTTCCAATTCACATTCCAAGTAATATTCGGCATGCTAATTACATTGCCGGTTGCCAAATTGCATTATCTCTTATAGTTTCCGAGATATGGACTATCGATAATTTACACCTTAGGCTCTGCTTCTAACTTGGGCCCAAATTGTAAAATGGTCTTATCTATTGGCGATTTCGTTCCAATTCACATTCCAAGTAATATCCGGCATGCTAATTACATTGCCGGTTGCCAAATTGAATTATATCTTATAGTTTCCGAGATATGGACTATCGATTATTTTCACCTTAGGCTCTGCTTCTAACTTGGGCCCAAATTGTAAAATGGTCTTATCTATTGGCGATTTCGTTCCAATTCACATTCCAAGTAATATTCGGCATGCTATTTACATTGCCGGTTGCCAAATTGCATTATCTCTTATAGTTTCCGAGATATGGACTATCGATAATTTACATCTTAGGCTCTGCTTCTAACTTGGGCCCAAATTGTAAAATGGTCTTATCTATTGGCGATTTCGTTCCAATTCACATTCC
This sequence comes from Rhynchophorus ferrugineus, assembly GCF_030347505.1. Classification (NCBI taxonomy): domain Eukaryota; kingdom Metazoa; phylum Arthropoda; class Insecta; order Coleoptera; family Curculionidae; genus Rhynchophorus; species Rhynchophorus ferrugineus. The sequence continues at coordinate 121,027 of NW_027472842.1, forward strand.
AAGTAATATTCGGCATGCTAATTACATTGCCGGTTGCCAAATTGCATTATCTCTTATAGTTTCCGAGATATGGACTATCGATAATTTACACCTTAGGCTCTGCTTCTAACTTGGGCCCAAATTGTAAAATGGTCTTATCTATTGGCGATTTCGTCCCAATTCACATTCCAAGTGATATTCGGCATGCTAATTACATTGCCGGTTGCGAAATTGCATAATCTCTTATAGTTTCCGAGATATGGACTATCAATAATTTACACCTTAGGCTCTGCTTCTAACTTGGGCCCAAATTGTAAAATGGTCTTATCTATTGGCGATTTCGTTCCAATTCACATTCCAAGTAATATTCGGCATGCTAATTACATTGCCGGTTGCCAAATTGCATTATCTCTTATAGTTTCCGAGATATGGACTATCGATAATTTACACCTTAGGCTCTGCTTCTAACTTGGGCCCAAATTGTAAAATGGTCTTATCTATTGGCGATTTCGTTCCAATTCACATTCCAAGTAATATTCGGCATGCTAATTACATTGCCGGTTGCCAAATTGCATTATCTCTTATAGTTTCCGAGATATGGACTATCGATAATTTACACCTTAGGCTCTGCTTCTAACTTGGGCCCAAATTGTAAAATGGTCTTATCTATTGGCGATTTCGTCCCAATTCACATTCCAAGTGATATTCGGCATGCTAATTACATTGCCGGTTGCGAAATTGCATTAACTCTTATAGTTTCCGAGATATGGACTATCAATAATTTACACCTTAGGCTCTGCTTCTAACTTGGGCCCAAATTGTAAAATGGTCTTATCTATTGGCGATTTCGTTCCAATTCACATTCCAAGTAATATTCGGCATGCTAATTACATTGCCGGTTGCCAAATTGCATTATCTCTTATAGTTTCCGAGATATGGACTATCGATAATTTACACCTTAGGCTCTGCTTCTAACTTGGGCCCAAATTGTAAAATGGTCTTATCTATTGGCGTTTTCGTTCCAATTCACATTCCAAGTAATATTCGGCATGCTAATTACATTGCCGGTTGCCAAATTGCATTATCTCTTATAGTTTCCGGGATATGGACTATCGATAATTTACACCTTAGGCTCTGCTTCTAACTTGGGCCCAAATTGTAAAATGGTCTTCTCTATTGGCGATTTCGTTCCAATTCACATTCCAAGTAATATTGGGCATGCTAATTACATTGCCGGTTGCCAAATTGCATTATCTCTTATAGTTTCCGAGATATGGACTATCGATAATTTACACCTTAGGCTCTGCTTCTAACTTGGGCCCAAATTGTAAAATGGTCTTCTCTATTGGCGATTTCGTTCCAATTCACATTCCAAGTAATATTCGGCATGCTAATTACATTGCCGGTTGCCAAATTGCATTATCTCTTATAGTTTCCGAGATATGGACTATCGATAATTTACACCTTAGGCTCTGCTTCTAACTTGGGCCCAAATTGTAAAATGGTCTTCTCTATTGCCGATTTCGTTCCAATTCACATTCCAAGTAATATTCGGCATGCTAATTACATTGCCGGTTGCCAAATTGCATTATCTCTTATAGTTTCCGAGATATGGACTATCGATAATTTACACCTTAGGCTCTGCTTCTAACTTGGGCCCAAATTGTAAAATGGTCTTCTCTATTGGCGATTTCGTTCCAATTCACATTCCAAGTAATATTCGGCATGCTAATTACATTGCCGGTTGCCAAATTGCATTATCTCTTATAGTTTCCGAGATATGGACTATCGATAATTTAAACCTTAGGCTCTGCTTCTAACTTGGGCCCAAATTGTAAAATGGTCTTCTCTATTGGCGATTTCGTTCCAATTCACATTCCAAGTAATATTCGGCATGCTAATTACATTGCCGGTTGCCAAATTGCATTATCTCTTATAGTTTCCGAGATATGGACTATCGATAATTTACACCTTAGGCTCTGCTTCTAACTTGGGCCCAAATTGTAAAATCGTCTTATCTATTGGCGATTTCGTTCCAATTCACATTCCAAGTAATATTCGGCATGCTAATTACATTGCCGGTTGCCAAATTGCATTATCTCTTATAGTTTCCGAGATATGGACTATCGGTAATTTACACCTTAGGCTCTGCTTCTAACTTGGCCCCAAATTGTAAAATGGTCTTATCTATTGGCGATTTCGTTCCAATTCACATTCCAAGTAATATCCGGCATGCTAATTACATTGCCGGTTGCCAAATTGCATTATCTCTTATAGTTTCCGAGATATGGACTATCGATAATTTACACCTTAGGCTCTGCTTCTAACTTGTGCCCAAATTGTAAAATGGTCTTACCTATTGGCGATTTCGTTCCAATTCACATTCCAAATAATATTCGGCATGCTAATTACATTGCCGGTTGCCAAATTGCATTATCTCTTATAGTTTCCGAGATATGGACTATCGATAATTTACACCTTAGGCTCTGCTTCTAACTTGGGCCCAAATTGTAAAATGGTCTTATCTATTGGCGATTTCGTTCCAATTCACATTCCAAGTAATATTCGGCATGCTAATTACATTGCCGGTTGCCAAATTGCATTATCTCTTATAGTTTCCGAGATATGGACTATCGATAATTTACATCTTAGGCTCTGCTTCTAACTTGGGCCCAAATTGTAAAATCGTCTTATCTATTGGCGATTTCGTTCCAATTCACATTCCAAGTAATATTCGGCATGCTAATTACATTGCCGGTTGCCAAATTGCATTATCTCTTATAGTTTCCGAGATATGGACTATCGATAATTTACACCTTAGGCTCTGCTTCTAACTTGGGCCCAAATTGTAAAATGGTCTTATCTATTGGCGATTTCGTTCCAATTCACATTCCAAGTAATATTCGGCATGCTAATTACATTGCCGGTTGCCAAATTGCATTATCTCTTATAGTTTCCGAGATATGGACTATCGATAATTTACACCTTAGGCTCTGCTTCTAACTTGGGCCCAAATTGTAAAATGGTCTTATCTATTGGCGATTTCGTTCCAATTCACATTCCAAGTAATATTCGGCATGCTAATTACATTGCCGGTTGCCAAATTGCATTATCTCTTATAGTTTCCGAGATATGGACTATCGATAATTTACACCTTAGGCTCTGCTTCTAACTTGGGCCCAAATTGTAAAATGGTCTTATCTATTGGCGATTTCGTTCCAATTCACATTCCAAGTAATTTTCGGCATGCTAATTACATTGCCGGTTGCCAAATTGTATTATCTCTTATACTTTCCGAGATATGGACTATCGATAATTTACACCTTAGGCTCTGCTTCTAACTTGGGCCCAAATTGTAAAATGGTCTTATCTATTGGCGATTTCGTTCCAATTCTCATTCCAAGTAATATTCGGCATGCTAATTACATTGCCGGTTGCCAAATTGCATTATCTCTTATAGTTTCCGAGATATGGACTATCGATAATTTACACCTTAGGCTCTGCTTCTAACTTGGGCCCAAATTGTAAAATGGTCTTATCTATTGGCGATTTCGTCCCAATTCACATTCCAAGTGATATTCGGCATGCTAATTACATTGCCGGTTGCGAAATTGCATTAACTCTTATAGTTTCCGAGATATGGACTATCAATAATTTACACCTTAGGCTCTGCTTCTAACTTGGGCCCAAATTGTAAAATGGTCTTATCTATTGGCGATTTCGTTCCAATTCACATTCCAAGTAATATTCGGCATGCTAATTACATTGCCGGTTGCCAAATTGCATTATCTCTTATAGTTTCCGAGATATGGACTATCGATAATTTACACCTTAGGCTCTGCCTCTAACTTGGGCCCAAATTGTAAAATGGTCTTATCTATTGGCGTTTTCGTTCCAATTCACATTCCAAGTAATATTCGGCATGCTAATTACATTGCCGGTTGCCAAATTGCATTATCTCTTATAGTTTCCGGGATATGGACTATCGATAATTTACACCTTAGGCTCTGCTTCTAACTTGGGCCCAAATTGTAAAATGGTCTTCTCTATTGGCGATTTCGTTCCAATTCACATTCCAAGTAATATTCGGCATGCTAATTACATTGCCGGTTGCCAAATTGCATTATCTCTTATAGTTTCCGAGATATGGACTATCGATAATTTACACCTTAGGCTCTGCTTCTAACTTGGGCCCAAATTGTAAAATGGTCTTCTCTATTGGCGATTTCGTTCCAATTCACATTCCAAGTAATATTCGGCATGCTAATTACATTGCCGGTTGCAAAATTGCATTATCTCTTATAGTTTCCGAGATATGGACTATCGATAATTTACACCTTAGGCTCTGCTTCTAACTTGGGCCCAAATTGTAAAATGGTCTTCTCTATTGGCGATTTCGTTCCAATTCACATTCCAAGTAATATTCGGCATGCTAATTACATTGCCGGTTGCCAAATTGCATTATCTCTTATAGTTTCCGAGATATGGACTATCGATAATTTACACCTTAGGCTCTGCTTCTAACTTGGGCCCAAATTGTAAAATCGTCTTATCTATTGGCGATTTCGTTCCAATTCACATTCCAAGTAATATTCGGCATGCTAATTACATTGCCGGTTGCCAAATTGCATTATCTCTTATAGTTTCCGAGATATGGACTATCGGTAATTTACACCTTAGGCTCTGCTTCTAACTTGGCCCCAAATTGTAAAATGGTCTTATCTATTGGCGATTTCGTTCCAATTCACATTCCAAGTAATATCCGGCATGCTAATTACATTGCCGGTTGCCAAATTGAATTATCTCTTATAGTTTCCGAGATATGGACTATCGATAATTTACACCTTAGGCTCTGCTTCTAACTTGTGCCCAAATTGTAAAATGGTCTTACCTATTGGCGATTTCGTTCCAATTCACATTCCAAGTAATATTCGGCATGCTAATTACATTGCCGGTTGCCAAATTGCATTATCTCTTATAGTTTCCGAGATATGGACTATCGATAATTTACACCTTAGGCTCTGCTTCTAACTTGGGCCCAAATTGTAAAATGGTCTTATCTATTGGCGATTTCGTTCCAATTCACATTCCAAGTAATATCCGGCATGCTAATTACATTGCCGGTTGCCAAATTGAATTATCTCTTATAGTTTCCGAGATATGGACTATCGATAATTTACACCTTAGGCTCTGCTTCTAACTTGGGCCCAAATTGTAAAATGGTCTTATCTATTGGCGATTTCGTTCCAATTCACATTCCAAGTAATATTCGGCATGCTAATTACATTGCCGGTTGCCAAATTGCATTATCTCTTATAGTTTCCGAGATATGGACTATCGATAATTTACACCTTAGGCTCTGCTTCTAACTTGGGCCCAAATTGTAAAATGGTCTTATCTATTGGCGATTTCGTCCCAATTCACATTCCAAGTGATATTCGGCATGCTAATTACATTGCCGGTTGCGAAATTGCATTATCTCTTATAGTTTCCGAGATATGGACTATCAATAATTTACACCTTAGGCTCTGCTTCTAACTTGGGCCCAAATTGTAAAATGGCCTTATCTATTGGCGATTTCGTTCCAATGCACATTCCAAGTAATATTCGGCATGCTAATTACATTGCCGGTTGATAAATTGCATTATCTCTTATAGTTTCCGAGATATGGACTATCGATAATTTACACCTTAGGCTCTGCTTCTAACTTGGGCCCAAATTGTAAAATGGTCTTATCTATTGGCGATTTCGTTCCAATTCACATTCGAAGTAATATTCGGCATGCTAATTACATTGCCGGTTGCCAAATTGCATTATCTCTTATAGTTTCCGAGATATGGACTATCGATAATTTACACCTTAGGCTCTGCTTCTAACTTGGGCCCAAATTGTAAAATGGTCTTATCTATTGGCGATTTCGTTCCAATTGACATTCCAAGTAATATTCGGCATGCTAATTACATTGCCGGTTGCCAAATTGCATTATCTCTTATAGTTTCCGAGATATGGACTATCGATAATTTACACCTTAGGCTCTGCTTCTAACTTGGGCCCAAATTGTAAAATGGTCTTATCTATTGGCGATTTCGTTCCAATTCACATTCCAAGTAATATTCGGCATGCTAATTACATTGCCGGTTGCCAAATTGCATTATCTCTTAGAGTTTCCGAGATATGGACTATCGATAATTTACACCTTAGGCTCTGCTTCTAACTTGGGCCCAAATTGTAAAATGGTCTTATCTATTGGCGATTTCGTTCCAATTCACTCTCCAAGTAATATTCGGCATGCTAATTACATTGCCGGTTGCGAAATTGCATTATCTCTTATAGTTTCCGAGATATGGACTATCAATAATTTACACCTTAGGCTCTGCTTCTAACTTGGGCCCAAATTGTAAAATGGTCTTATCTATTGGCGATTTCGTTCCAATTCACATTCCAAGTAATATTCGGCATGCTAATTACATTGCCGGTTGCCAAATTGCATTATCTCTTATAGTTTCCGAGATATGGACTATCGATAATTTACACCTTAGGCTCTGCTTCTAACTTGGGCCCAAATTGTAAAATGGTCTTATCTATTGGCGATTTCGTTCCAATTCACATTCCAAGTAATATTCGGCATGCTAATTACATTGCCGGTTGCCAAATTGCATTATCTCTTATAGTTTCCGAGATATGGACTATCGATAATTTACACCTTAGGCTCTGCTTCTAACTTGGGCCCAAATTGTAAAATGGTCTTATCTATTGGCGATTTCGTCCCAATTCACATTCCAAGTGATATTCGGCATGCTAATTACATTGCCGGTTGCGAAATTGCATTATCTCTTATAGTTTCCGAGATATGGACTATCAATAATTTACACCTTAGGCTCTGCTTCTAACTTGGGCCCAAATTGTAAAATGGCCTTATCTATTGGCGATTTCGTTCCAATTAACATTCCAAGTAATATTCGGCATGCTAATTACATTGCCGGTTGATAAATTGCATTATCTCTTATAGTTTCCGAGATATGGACTATCGATAATTTACACCTTAGGCTCTGCTTCTAACTTGGGCCCAAATTGTAAAATGGTCTTATCTATTGGCGATTTCGTTCCAATTCACATTCCAAGTAATATTCGGCATGCTAATTACATTGCCGGTTGCCAAATTGCATTATCTCTTATAGTTTCCGAGATATGAACTATCGATAATTTACACCTTAGGCTCTGCTTCTAACTTGGGTCCAAATTGTAAAATGGTCTTATCTATTGGCGATTTCGTTCCAATTCACATTCCAAGTAATATTCGGCATGCTAATTACATTGCTGGTTGCCAAATTGAATTATCTCTTATAGTTTCCGAGATATGGACTATCGATAATTTACACCTTAGTCTCTGCTTCTAACTTGGGCCCAAATTGTAAAATGGTCTTATCTATTGGCGATTTCGTTCCAATTCACACTCCAAGTAATATTCGGCATGCTAATTACATTGCCGGTTGCGAAATTGCATTATCTCTTATAGTTTCCGAGATATGGACTATCAATAATTTACACCTTAGGCTCTGCTTCTAACTTGGGCCCAAATTGTAAAATGGTCTTATCTATTGGCGATTTCGTTCCAATTCACATTCCAACTAATATTCGGCATGCTAATTACATTGCCGGTTGCCAAATTGCATTATCTCTTATAGTTTCCGAGATATGGACTATCGATAATTTACACCTTAGGCTCTGCTTCTAACTTGGGCCCAAATTGTAAAATGTTCTTCTCTATTGGCGATTTCGTTCCAATTCACATTCCAAGTAATATTCGGCATGCTAATTACATTGCCGGTTGCCAAATTGCATTATCTCTTATAGTTTCCGAGATATGGACTATCGATAATTTACACCTTAGGCTCTGCTTCTAACTTGGGCCCAAATTGTAAAATGGTCTTATCTATTGGCGATTTCGTCCCAATTCACATTCCAAGTGATATTCGGCATGCTAATTACATTGCCGGTTGCGAAATTGCATTATCTCTTATAGTTTCCGAGATATGGACTATCAATAATTTACACCTTAGGCTCTGCTTCTAACTTGGGCCCAAATTGTAAAATGGTCTTATCTATTGGCGATTTCGTTCCAATTCACATTCCAAGTAATATTCGGCATGCTAATTGCATTGCCGGTTGCCAAATTGCATTATCTCTTATAGTTTCCGAGATATGGACTATCGATAATTTACACCTTAGGCTCTGCTTCTAACTTGGGCCCAAATTGTAAAATGGTCTTATCTATTGGCGATTTCGTTCCAATTCACATTCCAAGTAATATTCGGCATGCTAATTACATTTCCGGTTGCCAAATTTCATTATCTCTTATAGTTTCCGAGATATGGATTATCGATAATTTACACCTTAGGCTCTGCTTCTAACTTGGGCCCAAATTGTAAAATGGTCTTGTCTATTGGCGTTTTCGTTCCAATTCACATTCCAAGTAATATTCGGCATGCTAATTACATTGCCGGTTGCCAAATTGCATTATCTCTTATAGTTTCCGAGATATGAACTATCGATAATTTACACCTTAGGCTCTGCTTCTAACTTGGGCCCAAATTGTAAAATGGTCTTCTCTATTGGCGATTTCGTTCCAATTCACATTCCAAGTAATATTCGGCATGCTAATTACATTGCCGGTTGCCAAATTGCATTATCTCTTATAGTTTCCGAGATATGGACTATCGATAATTTACACCTTAGGCTCTGCTTCTAACTTGGGCCCAAATTGTAAAATGGTCTTATCTATTGGCGTTTTCGTTCCAATTCACATTCCAAGTAATATTCGGCATGCTAATTACATTGCCGGTTGCCAAATTGCATTATCTCTTATAGTTTCCGAGATATGGACTATCGATAATTTACACCTTAGGCTCTGCTTCTAACTTGGGCCCAAATTGTAAAATGGTCTTCTCTATTGGCGATTTCGTTCCAATTCACATTCCAAGTAATATACGGCATGCTAATTACATTGCCGGGTGCCAAATTGCATTATCTCTTATAGTTTCCGAGATATGGACTATCGATAATTTACACCTTAGGCTCTGCTTCTAACTTGGGCCCAAATTGTAAAATGGTCTTATCTATTGGCGATTTCGTTCCAATTCACATTCCAAGTAATATTCGGCATGCTAATTACATTGCCGGTTGCCAAATTGCATTATCTCTTATAGTTTCCGAGATATGGACTATCGATAATTTACACCTTAGGCTCTGCTTCTAACTTGGGCCCAAATTGTAAAATGGTCTTCTCTATTGGCGATTTCGTTCCAATTCACATTCCAAGTAATATTCGGCATGCTAATTACATTGCCGGTTGCCAAATTGCATTATCTCTTATAGTTTCCGAGATATGGACTATCGAGAATTTACACCTTAGGCTCTACTTCTAACTTGGGCCCAAATTGTAAAATCGTCTTATCTATTGGCGATTTCGTTCCAATTCACATTCCAAGTAATATTCGGCATGCTAATTACATTGCCGGTTGCCAAATTGCATTATCTCTTATAGTTTCCGAGATATGGACTATCGGTAATTTACACCTTAGGCTCTGCTTCTAACTTGGGCCCAAATTGTAAAATGGTCTTATCTATTGGCGATTTCGTTCCAATTCACATTCCAAGTAATATCCGGCATGCTAATTACATTGCCGGTTGCCAAATTGAATTATCTCTTATAGTTTCCGAGATATGGACTATCGATAATTTACACCTTAGGCTCTGCTTCTAACTTGGGCCCAAATTGTAAAATGGTCTTACCTATTGGCGATTTCGTTCCAATTCACATTCCAAGTAATATTCGGCATGCTAATTACATTGCCGGTTGCCAAATTGCATTATCTCTTATAGTTTCCGAGATATGGACTATCGATAATTTACACCTTAGGTTCTGCTTCTAACTTGGGCCCAAATTGTAAAATGGTCTTATCTATTGGCGTTTTCGTTCCAATTCACACTCCAAGTAATATTCGGCATGCTAATTACATTGCCGGTTGCCAAATTGCATTATCTCTTATAGTTTCCGAGATATGGACTATCGATAATTTACACCTTAGGCTCTGCTTCTAACTTGGGCCCAAATTGTAAAATGGTCTTCTCTATTGGCGATTTCGTTCCAATTCACATTCCAAGTAATATACGGCATGCTAATTACATTGCCGGTTGCCAAATTGCATTATCTCTTATAGTTTCCGAGATATGGACTATCGATAATTTACACCTTAGGCTCTGCTTCTAACTTGGGCCCAAATTGTAAAATGGTCTTATCTATTGGCGATTTCGTTCCAATTCACATTCCAAGTAATATTCGGCATGCTAATTACATTGCCGGTTGCCAAATTGCATTATCTCTTATAGTTTCCGAGATATGGACTATCGATAATTTACACCTTAGGCTCTGCTTCTAACTTGGGCCCAAATTGTAAAATGGTCTTCTCTATTGGCGATTTCGTTCCAATTCACATTCCAAGTAATATTCGGCATGCTAATTACATTGCCGGTTGCCAAATTGCATTATCTCTTATAGTTTCCGAGATATGGACTATCGATAATTTACACCATAGGCTCTGCTTCTAACTTGGGCCCAAATTGTAAAATGGTCTTCTCTATTGGCGATTTCGTTCCAATTCACATTCCAAGTAATATTCGGCATGCTAATTACATTGCCGGTTGCCAAATTGCATTATCTCTTATAGTTTCCGAGATATGGACTATCGAGAATTTACACCTTAGGCTCTGCTTCTAACTTGGGCCCAAATTGTAAAATCGTCTTATCTATTGGCGATTTCGTTCCAATTCACATTCCAAGTAATATTCGGCATGCTAATTACATTGCCGGTTGCCAAATTGCATTATCTCTTATAGTTTCCGAGATATGGACTATCGGTAATTTACACCTTAGGCTCTGCTTCTAACTTGGGCCCAAATTGTAAAATGGTCTTATCTATTGGCGATTTCGTTCCAATTCACATTCCAAGTAATATCCGGCATGCTAATTACATTGCCGGTTGCCAAATTGAATTATCTCTTATAGTTTCCGAGATATGGACTATCGATAATTTACACCTTAGGCTCTGCTTCTAACTTGGGCCCAAATTGTAAAATGGTCTTACCTATTGGCGATTTCGTTCCAATTCACATTCCAAGTAATATTCGGCATGCTAATTACATTGCCGGTTGCCAAATTGCATTATCTCTTATAGTTTCCGCGATATGGACTATCGATAATTTACACCTTAGGCTCTGCTTCTAACTTGGGCCCAAATTGTAAAATGGTCTTATCTATTGGCGATTTCGTTCCAATTCACATTCCAAGTAATATTCGGCATGCTAATTACATTGCCGGTTGCCAAATTGCATTATCTCTTATAGTTTCCGAGATATGGACTATCGATAATTTACATCTTAGGCTCTGCTTCTAACTAGGGCCCAAATTGTAAAATCGTCTTATCTATTGGCGATATCGTTCCAATGCACATTCCAAGTAATATTCGGCATGCTAATTACATTGCCGGTTGCCAAATTGCATTATCTCTTATAGTTTCCGAGATATGGACTATCGATAATTTACACCTTAGGCTCTGCTTCTAACTTGGGCCCAAATTGTAAAATGGTCTTATCTATTGGCGATTTCGTTCCAATTCACTTTCCAAGTAATATCCGGCATGCTAATTACATTGCCGGTTGCCAAATTGAATTATCTCTTATAGTTTCCGAGATATGGACTATCGATAATTTACACCTTAGGCTCTGCTTCTAACTTGGGCCCAAATTGTAAAATGGTCTTATCTATTGGCGATTTCGTTCCAATTCACATTCCAAGTAATATTCGGCATGCTAATTACATTGCCGGTTGCCAAATTGCATTATCTCTTATAGTTTCCGAGATATGGACTATCGATAATTTACATCTTAGGCTCTGCTTCTAACTTGGGCCCAAATTGTAAAATGGTCTTATCTATTGGCGATTTCGTTCCAATTCACATTCCAAGTAATATTCGGCATGCTAATTACATTGCCGGTTGCCAAATTGCATTATCTCTTATAGTTTCCGAGATATGGACTATCGATAATTTACACCTTAGGCTCTGCTTCTAACTTGGGCCCAAATTGTAAAATGGTCTTATCTATTGGCGATTTCGTCCCAATTCACATTCCAAGTGATATTCGGCATGCTAATTACATTGCCGGTTGCGAAATTGCATTATCTCTTATAGTTTCCGAGATATGGACTATCAATAATTTACACCTTAGGCTCTGCTTCTAACTTGGGCCCAAATTGTAAAATGGCCTTATCTATTGGCGATTTCGTTCCAATTCACATTCCAAATAATATTCGGCATGCTAATTACATTGCCGGTTGCCAAATTGCATTATCTCTTATAGTTTCCGAGATATGGACTATCGATAATTTACACCTTAGGCTCTGCTTCTAACTTGGGCCCAAATTGTAAAATGGTCTTATCTATTGGCGATTTCGTTCCAATTCACATTGCAAGTAATATTCGGCATGCTAATTACATTGCCGGTTGCCAAATTGCATTATCTCTTATAGTTTCCGAGGTATGAACTATCGATAATTTACACCTTAGGCTCTGCTTCTAACTTGGGCCCAAATTGTAAAATGGTCTTATCTATTGGCGATTTCGTTCCAATTCACATTCCAAGTAATATTCGGCATGCTAATTACATTGCCGGTTGCCAAATTGCATTATCTCTTATAGTTTCCGAGATATGGACTATCGATAATTTACACCTTAGGCTCTGCTTCTAACTTGGGCCCAAATTGTAAAATGGTCTTCTCTATTGGCGATTTAGTTCCAATTCACATTCCAAGTAATATTCGGCATGCTAATTACATTGCCGGTTGCCAAATTGCATTATCTCTTATAGTTTCCGAGATATGGACTATCGATAATTTACACCATAGGCTCTGCTTCTAACTTGGGCCCAAATTGTAAAATGGTCTTCTCTATTGGCGATTTCGTTCCAATTCACATTCCAAGTAATATTCGGCATGCTAATTACATTGCCGGTTGCCAAATTGCATTATCTCTTATAGTTTCCGAGATATGGACTATCGAGAATTTACACCTTAGGCTCTACTTCTAACTTGGGCCCAAATTGTAAAATCGTCTTATCTATTGGCGATTTCGTTCCAATTCACATTCCAAGTAATATTCGGCATGCTAATTACATTGCCGGTTGCCAAATTGCATTATCTCTTATAGTTTCCGAGATATGGACTATCGGTAATTTACACCTTAGGCTCTGCTTCTAACTTGGGCCCAAATTGTAAAATGGTCTTATCTATTGGCGATTTCGTTCCAATTCACATTCCAAGTAATATCCGGCATGCTAATTACATTGCCGGTTGCCAAATTGAATTATCTCTTATAGTTTCCGAGATATGGACTATCGATAATTTACACCTTAGGCTCTGCTTCTAACTTGGGCCCAAATTGTAAAATGGTCTTACCTATTGGCGATTTCGTTCCAATTCACATTCCAAGTAATATTCGGCATGCTAATTACATTGCCGGTTGCCAAATTGCATTATCTCTTATAGTTTCCGAGATATGGACTATCGATAATTTACACCTTAGGCTCTGCTTCTAACTTGGGCCCAAATTGTAAAATGGTCTTATCTATTGGCGTTTTCGTTCCAATTCACACTCCAAGTAATATTCGGCATGCTAATTACATTGCCGGTTGCCAAATTGCATTATCTCTTATAGTTTCCGAGATATGGACTATCGATAATTTACACCTTAGGCTCTGCTTCTAACTTGGGCCCAAATTGTAAAATGGTCTTCTCTATTGGCGATTTCGTTCCAATTCACATTCCAAGTAATATACGGCATGCTAATTACATTGCCGGTTGCCAAATTGCATTATCTCTTATAGTTTCCGAGATATGGACTATCGATAATTTACACCTTAGGCTCTGCTTCTAACTTGGGCCCAAATTGTAAAATGGTCTTATCTATTGGCGATTTCGTTCCAATTCACATTCCAAGTAATATTCGGCATGCTAATTACATTGCCGGTTGCCAAATTGCATTATCTCTTATAGTTTCCGAGATATGGACTATCGATAATTTACACCTTAGGCTCTGCTTCTAACTTGGGCCCAAATTGTAAAATGGTCTTCTCTATTGGCGATTTCGTTCCAATTCACATTCCAAGTAATATTCGGCATGCTAATTACATTGCCGGTTGCCAAATTGCATTATCTCTTATAGTTTCCGAGATATGGACTATCGATAATTTACACCATAGGCTCTGCTTCTAACTTGGGCCCAAATTGTAAAATGGTCTTCTCTATTGGCGATTTCGTTCCAATTCACATTCCAAGTAATATTCGGCATGCTAATTACATTGCCGGTTGCCAAATTGCATTATCTCTTATAGTTTCCGAGATATGGACTATCGAGAATTTACACCTTAGGCTCTGCTTCTAACTTGGGCCCAAATTGTAAAATCGTCTTATCTATTGGCGATTTCGTTCCAATTCACATTCCAAGTAATATTCGGCATGCTAATTACATTGCCGGTTGCCAAATTGCATTATCTCTTATAGTTTCCGAGATATGGACTATCGGTAATTTACACCTTAGGCTCTGCTTCTAACTTGGGCCCAAATTGTAAAATGGTCTTATCTATTGGCGATTTCGTTCCAATTCACATTCCAAGTAATATCCGGCATGCTAATTACATTGCCGGTTGCCAAATTGAATTATCTCTTATAGTTTCCGAGATATGGACTATCGATAATTTACACCTTAGGCTCTGCTTCTAACTTGGGCCCAAATTGTAAAATGGTCTTACCTATTGGCGATTTCGTTCCAATTCACATTCCAAGTAATATTCGGCATGCTAATTACATTGCCGGTTGCCAAATTGCATTATCTCTTATAGTTTCCGCGATATGGACTATCGATAATTTACACCTTAGGCTCTGCTTCTAACTTGGGCCCAAATTGTAAAATGGTCTTATCTATTGGCGATTTCGTTCCAATTCACATTCCAAGTAATATTCGGCATGCTAATTACATTGCCGGTTGCCAAATTGCATTATCTCTTATAGTTTCCGAGATATGGACTATCGATAATTTACATCTTAGGCTCTGCTTCTAACTAGGGCCCAAATTGTAAAATCGTCTTATCTATTGGCGATATCGTTCCAATGCACATTCCAAGTAATATTCGGCATGCTAATTACATTGCCGGTTGCCAAATTGCATTATCTCTTATAGTTTCCGAGATATGGACTATCGATAATTTACACCTTAGGCTCTGCTTCTAACTTGGGCCCAAATTGTAAAATGGTCTTATCTATTGGCGATTTCGTTCCAATTCACTTTCCAAGTAATATCCGGCATGCTAATTACATTGCCGGTTGCCAAATTGAATTATCTCTTATAGTTTCCGAGATATGGACTATCGATAATTTACACCTTAGGCTCTGCTTCTAACTTGGGCCCAAATTGTAAAATGGTCTTATCTATTGGCGATTTCGTTCCAATTCACATTCCAAGTAATATTCGGCATGCTAATTACATTGCCGGTTGCCAAATTGCATTATCTCTTATAGTTTCCGAGATATGGACTATCGATAATTTACATCTTAGGCTCTGCTTCTAACTTGGGCCCAAATTGTAAAATGGTCTTATCTATTGGCGATTTCGTTCCAATTCACATTCCAAGTAATATTCGGCATGCTAATTACATTGCCGGTTGCCAAATTGCATTATCTCTTATAGTTTCCGAGATATGGACTATCGATAATTTACACCTTAGGCTCTGCTTCTAACTTGGGCCCAAATTGTAAAATGGTCTTATCTATTGGCGATTTCGTCCCAATTCACATTCCAAGTGATATTCGGCATGCTAATTACATTGCCGGTTGCGAAATTGCATTATCTCTTATAGTTTCCGAGATATGGACTATCAATAATTTACACCTTAGGCTCTGCTTCTAACTTGGGCCCAAATTGTAAAATGGCCTTATCTATTGGCGATTTCGTTCCAATTCACATTCCAAATAATATTCGGCATACTAATTACATTGCCGGTTGCCAAATTGCATTATCTCTTATAGTTTCCGAGATATGGACTATCGATAATTTACACCTTAGGCTCTGCTTCTAACTTGGGCCCAAATTGTAAAATGGTCTTATCTATTGGCGATTTCGTTCCAATTCACATTGCAAGTAATATTCGGCATGCTAATTACATTGCCGGTTGCCAAATTGCATTATCTCTTATAGTTTCCGAGGTATGGACTATCGATAATTTACACCTTAGGCTCTGCTTCTAACTTGGGCCCAAATTGTAAAATGGTCTTATCTATTGGCGATTTCGTTCCAATTCACATTCCAAGTAATATTCGGCATGCTAATTACATTGCCGGTTGCCAATTTGCATTATCTCTTATAGTTTCCGAGATATGGACTATCGATAATTTACACCTTAGGCTCTGCTTCTAACTTGGGCCCAAATTGTAAAATGGTCTTATCTATTGGCGATTTCGTTCCAATTCACATTCCAAGTAATATTCGGCATGCTAATAACATTGCCGGTTGCCAAATTGCATTATCTCTTATAGTTTCCGAGATATGGACTATCGATAATTTACACCTTAGGCTCTGCTTCTAACTTGGGCCCAAATTGTAAAATGGTCTTATCTATTGGCGATTTCGTTCCAATTCACACTCCAAGTAATATTCGGCATGCTAATTACATTGCCGGTTGCGAAATTGCATTATCTCTTATAGTTTCCGAGATATGGACTATCAATAATTTACACCTTAGGCTCTGCTTCTAACTTGGGCCCAAATTGTAAAATGGTCTTATCTATTGGCGATTTCGTTCCAATTCACATTCCAAGTAATATTCGGCATGCTAATTACATTGCCGGTTGCTAAATTGCATTATCTCTTATAGTTTCCGAGATATGGACTATCGGTAATTTACACCTTAGGCTCTGCTTCTAACTTGGGCCCAAATTATAAAATGGTCTTATCTATTGGCGATTTCGTTCCAATTCACATTCCAAGTAATATCCGGCATGCTAATTACATTGACGTTTGCCAAACTGAATTATCTCTTATAGTTTCCGAGATATGGACTATCGATAATTTACACCTTAGGCTCTGCTTCTAACTTGGGCCCAAATTGTAAAATGGTCTTACCTATTGGCGATTTCGTTCCAATTCACATTCCAAGTAATATTCGGCATGCTAATTACATTGCCGGTTGCCAAATTGCATTATCTCTTATAGTTTCCGAGATATGGACTATCGATAATTTACACCATAGGCTCTGCTTCTAACTTGGGCCCAAATTGTAAAATGGTCTTCTCTATTGGCGATTTCGTTCCAATTCACATTCCAAGTAATATTCGGCATGCTAATTACATTGCCGGTTGCCAAATTGCATTATCTCTTATAGTTTCCGAGATATGGACTATCGAGAATTTACACCTTAGGCTCTGCTTCTAACTTGGGCCCAAATTGTAAAATCGTCTTATCTATTGGCGATTTCGTTCCAATTCACATTCCAAGTAATATTCGGCATGCTAATTACATTGCCGGTTGCCAAATTGCATTATCTCTTATAGTTTCCGAGATATGGACTATCGGTAATTTACACCTTAGGCTCTGCTTCTAACTTGGGCCCAAATTGTAAAATGGTCTTATCTATTGGCGATTTCGTTCCAATTCACATTCCAAGTAATATCCGGCATGCTAATTACATTGCCGGTTGCCAAATTGAATTATCTCTTATAGTTTCCGAGATATGGACTATCGATAATTTACACCTTAGGCTCTGCTTCTAACTTGGGCCCAAATTGTAAAATGGTCTTACCTATTGGCGATTTCGTTCCAATTCACATTCCAAGTAATATTCGGCATGCTAATTACATTGCCGATTGCCAAATTGCATTATCTCTTATAGTTTCCGAGATATGGACTATCGATAATTTACACCTTAGGCTCTGCTTCTAACTTGGGCCCAAATTGTAAAATGGTCTTATCTATTGGCGTTTTCGTTCCAATTCACATTCCAAGTAATATTCGGCATGCTAATTACATTGCCGGTTGCCAAATTGCATTATCTCTTATAGTTTCCGAGATATGGACTATCGATAATTTACACCTTAGGCTATGCTTCTAACTTGGGCCCAAATTGTAAAATGGTCTTCTCTATTGGCGATTTCGTTCCAATTCACATTCCAAGTAATATACGGCATGCTAATTACATTGCCGGTTGCCAAATTGCATTATCTCTTATAGTTTCCGAGATATGGAATATCGATAATTTACACCTTAGGCTCTGCTTCTAACTTGGGCCCAAATTGTAAAATGGTCTTATCTATTGGCGATTTCGTTCCAATTCACATTCCAAGTAATATTCGGCATGCTAATTACATTGCCGGTTGCCAAATTGCATTATCTCTTATAGTTTCCGAGATATGGACTATCGATAATTTACACCTTAGGCTCTGCTTCTAACTTGGGCCCAAATTGTAAAATGGTCTTCTCTATTGGCGATTTCGTTCCAATTCACATTCCAAGTAATATTCGGCATGCTAATTACATTGCCGGTTGCCAAATTGCATTATCTCTTATAGTTTCCGAGATATGGACTATCGATAATTTACACCATAGGCTCTGCTTCTAACTTGGGCCCAAATTGTAAAATGGTCTTCTCTATTGGCGATTTCGTTCCAATTCACATTCCAAGTAATATTCGGCATGCTAATTACATTGCCGGTTGCCAAATTGCATTATCTCTTATAGTTTCCGAGATATGGACTATCGAGAATTTACACCTTAGGCTCTGCTTCTAACTTGGGCCCAAATTGTAAAATCGTCTTATCTATTGGCGATTTCGTTCCAATTCACATTCCAAGTAATATTCGGCATGCTAATTACATTGCCGGTTGCCAAATTGCATTATCTCTTATAGTTTCCGAGATATGGACTATCGGTAATTTACACCTTAGGCTGTGCTTCTAACATGGGCCCAAATTGTAAAATCGTCTTATCTATTGGCGATTTCGTTCCAATTCACATTCCAAGTAATATCCGGCATGCTAATTACATTGCCGGTTGCCAAATTGAATTATCTCTTATAGTTTCCGAGATATGGACTATCGATAATTTACACCTTAGGCTCTGCTTCTAACTTGGGCCCAAATTGTAAAATGGTCTTACCTATTGGCGATTTCGTTCCAATTCACATTCCAAGTAATATTCGGCATGCTAATTACATTGCCGGTTGCCAAATTGCATTATCTCTTATAGTTTCCGAGATATGGACTATCGATAATTTACACCTTAGGCTCTGCTTCTAACTTGGGCCCAAATTGTAAAATGGTCTTATCTATTGGCGATTTCGTTCCAATTCACATTCCAAGTAATATTCGGCATGCTAATTACATTGCCGGTTGCCAAATTGCATTATCTCTTATAGTTTCCGAGATATGGACTATCGATAATTTACATCTTAGGCTCTGCTTCTAACTTGGGCCCAAATTGTAAAATCGTCTTATCTATTGGCGATATCGTTCCAATTCACATTCCAAGTAATATTCGGCATGCTAATTACATTGCCGGTTGCCAAATTGCATTATCTCTTATAGTTTCCGAGATATGGACTATCGATAATTTACACCTTAGGCTCTGCTTCTAACTTGGGCCCAAATTGTAAAATGGTCTTATCTATTGGCGATTTCGTTCCAATTCACTTTCCAAGTAATATCCGGCATGCTAATTACATTGCCGGTTGCCAAATTGAATTATCTCTTATAGTTTCCGAGATATGGACTATCGATAATTTACACCTTAGGCTCTGCTTCTAACTTGGGCCCAAATTGTAAAATGGTCTTATCTATTGGCGATTTCGTTCCAATTCACATTCCAAGTAATATTCGGCATGCTAATTACATTGCCGGTTGCCAAATTGCATTATCTCTTATAGTTTCCGAGATATGGACTATCGATAATTTACATCTTAGGCTCTGCTTCTAACTTGGGCCCAAATTGTAAAATGGTCTTATCTATTGGCGATTTCGTTCCAATTCACATTCCAAGTAATATTCGGCATGCTAATTACATTGCCGGTTGCCAAATTGCATTATCTCTTATAGTTTCCGAGATATGGACTATCGATAATTTACACCTTAGGCTCTGCTTCTAACTTGGGCCCAAATTGTAAAATGGTCTTATCTATTGGCGATTTCGTCCCAATTCACATTCCAAGTGATATTCGGCATGCTAATTACATTGCCGGTTGCGAAATTGCATTATCTCTTATAGTTTCCGAGATATGGACTATCAATAATTTACACCTTAGGCTCTGCTTCTAACTTGGGCCCAAATTGTAAAATGGTCTTATCTATTGGCGATTTCGTTCCAATTCACATTCCAAGTAATATTCGGCATGCTAATTACAATGCCGGTTGCCAAATTGCATTATCTCTTATAGTTTCCGAGATATGGACTATCGATAATTTACACCTTAGGCTCTGCTTCTAACTTGGGCCCAAATTGTAAAATGGTCTTATCTATTGGCGATTTCGTTCCAATTCACATTGCAAGTAATATTCGGCATGCTAATTACATTGCCGGTTGCCAAATTGCATTATCTCTTATAGTTTCCGAGATATGGACTATCGGTAATTTACACCTTAGGCTCTGCTTCTAACTTGGGCCCAAATTGTAAAATGGTCTTATCTATTGGCGATTTCGTTCCAATTCACATTCCAAGTAATATCCGGCATGCTAATTACATTGCCGGTTGCCAAATTGAATTATCTCTTATAGTTTCCGAGATATGGACTATCGATAATTTACACCTTAGGCTCTGCTTCTAACTTGGGCCCAAATTGTAAAATGGTCTTACCTATTGGCGATTTCGTTCCAATTCACATTCCAAGTAATATTCGGCATGCTAATTACATTGCCGGTTGCCAAATTGCATTATCTCTTATAGTTTCCGCGATATGGACTATCGATAATTTACACCTTAGGCTCTGCTTCTAACTTGGGCCCAAATTGTAAAATGGTCTTATCTATTGGCGATTTCGTTCCAATTCACATTCCAAGTAATATTCGGCATGCTAATTACATTGCCGGTTGCCAAATTGCATTATCTCTTATAGTTTCCGAGATATGGACTATCGATAATTTACATCTTAGGCTCTGCTTCTAACTAGGGCCCAAATTGTAAAATCGTCTTATCTATTGGCGATATCGTTCCAATGCACATTCCAAGTAATATTCGGCATGCTAATTACATTGCCGGTTGCCAAATTGCATTATCTCTTATAGTTTCCGAGATATGGACTATCGATAATTTACACCTTAGGCTCTGCTTCTAACTTGGGCCCAAATTGTAAAATGGTCTTATCTATTGGCGATTTCGTTCCAATTCACTTTCCAAGTAATATCCGGCATGCTAATTACATTGCCGGTTGCCAAATTGAATTATCTCTTATAGTTTCCGAGATATGGACTATCGATAATTTACACCTTAGGCTCTGCTTCTAACTTGGGCCCAAATTGTAAAATGGTCTTATCTATTGGCGATTTCGTTCCAATTCACATTCCAAGTAATATTCGGCATGCTAATTACATTGCCGGTTGCCAAATTGCATTATCTCTTATAGTTTCCGAGATATGGACTATCGATAATTTACATCTTAGGCTCTGCTTCTAACTTGGGCCCAAATTGTAAAATGGTCTTATCTATTGGCGATTTCGTTCCAATTCACATTCCAAGTAATATTCGGCATGCTAATTACATTGCCGGTTGCCAAATTGCATTATCTCTTATAGTTTCCGAGATATGGACTATCGATAATTTACACCTTAGGCTCTGCTTCTAACTTGGGCCCAAATTGTAAAATGGTCTTATCTATTGGCGATTTCGTCCCAATTCACATTCCAAGTGATATTCGGCATGCTAATTACATTGCCGGTTGCGAAATTGCATTATCTCTTATAGTTTCCGAGATATGGACTATCAATAATTTACACCTTAGGCTCTGCTTCTAACTTGGGCCCAAATTGTAAAATGGCCTTATCTATTGGCGATTTCGTTCCAATTCACATTCCAAATAATATTCGGCATACTAATTACATTGCCGGTTGCCAAATTGCATTATCTCTTATAGTTTCCGAGATATGGACTATCGATAATTTACACCTTAGGCTCTGCTTCTAACTTGGGCCCAAATTGTAAAATGGTCTTATCTATTGGCGATTTCGTTCCAATTCACATTGCAAGTAATATTCGGCATGCTAATTACATTGCCGGTTGCCAAATTGCATTATCTCTTATAGTTTCCGAGGTATGGACTATCGATAATTTACACCTTAGGCTCTGCTTCTAACTTGGGCCCAAATTGTAAAATGGTCTTATCTATTGGCGATTTCGTTCCAATTCACATTCCAAGTAATATTCGGCATGCTAATTACATTGCCGGTTGCCAATTTGCATTATCTCTTATAGTTTCCGAGATATGGACTATCGATAATTTACACCTTAGGCTCTGCTTCTAACTTGGGCCCAAATTGTAAAATGGTCTTATCTATTGGCGATTTCGTTCCAATTCACATTCCAAGTAATATTCGGCATGCTAATAACATTGCCGGTTGCCAAATTGCATTATCTCTTATAGTTTCCGAGATATGGACTATCGATAATTTACACCTTAGGCTCTGCTTCTAACTTGGGCCCAAATTGTAAAATGGTCTTATCTATTGGCGATTTCGTTCCAATTCACACTCCAAGTAATATTCGGCATGCTAATTACATTGCCGGTTGCGAAATTGCATTATCTCTTATAGTTTCCGAGATATGGACTATCAATAATTTACACCTTAGGCTCTGCTTCTAACTTGGGCCCAAATTGTAAAATGGTCTTATCTATTGGCGATTTCGTTCCAATTCACATTCCAAGTAATATTCGGCATGCTAATTACATTGCCGGTTGCTAAATTGCATTATCTCTTATAGTTTCCGAGATATGGACTATCGGTAATTTACACCTTAGGCTCTGCTTCTAACTTGGGCCCAAATTATAAAATGGTCTTATCTATTGGCGATTTCGTTCCAATTCACATTCCAAGTAATATCCGGCATGCTAATTACATTGACGTTTGCCAAACTGAATTATCTCTTATAGTTTCCGAGATATGGACTATCGATAATTTACACCTTAGGCTCTGCTTCTAACTTGGGCCCAAATTGTAAAATGGTCTTACCTATTGGCGATTTCGTTCCAATTCACATTCCAAGTAATATTCGGCATGCTAATTACATTGCCGGTTGCCAAATTGCATTATCTCTTATAGTTTCCGAGATATGGACTATCGATAATTTACACCATAGGCTCTGCTTCTAACTTGGGCCCAAATTGTAAAATGGTCTTCTCTATTGGCGATTTCGTTCCAATTCACATTCCAAGTAATATTCGGCATGCTAATTACATTGCCGGTTGCCAAATTGCATTATCTCTTATAGTTTCCGAGATATGGACTATCGAGAATTTACACCTTAGGCTCTGCTTCTAACTTGGGCCCAAATTGTAAAATCGTCTTATCTATTGGCGATTTCGTTCCAATTCACATTCCAAGTAATATTCGGCATGCTAATTACATTGCCGGTTGCCAAATTGCATTATCTCTTATAGTTTCCGAGATATGGACTATCGGTAATTTACACCTTAGGCTCTGCTTCTAACTTGGGCCCAAATTGTAAAATGGTCTTATCTATTGGCGATTTCGTTCCAATTCACATTCCAAGTAATATCCGGCATGCTAATTACATTGCCGGTTGCCAAATTGAATTATCTCTTATAGTTTCCGAGATATGGACTATCGATAATTTACACCTTAGGCTCTGCTTCTAACTTGGGCCCAAATTGTAAAATGGTCTTACCTATTGGCGATTTCGTTCCAATTCACATTCCAAGTAATATTCGGCATGCTAATTACATTGCCGGTTGCCAAATTGCATTATCTCTTATAGTTTCCGAGATATGGACTATCGATAATTTACACCTTAGGCTCTGCTTCTAACTTGGGCCCAAATTGTAAAATGGTCTTATCTATTGGCGTTTTCGTTCCAATTCACATTCCAAGTAATATTCGGCATGCTAATTACATTGCCGGTTGCCAAATTGCATTATCTCTTATAGTTTCCGAGATATGGACTATCGATAATTTACACCTTAGGCTATGCTTCTAACTTGGGCCCAAATTGTAAAATGGTCTTCTCTATTGGCGATTTCGTTCCAATTCACATTCCAAGTAATATACGGCATGCTAATTACATTGCCGGTTGCCAAATTGCATTATCTCTTATAGTTTCCGAGATATGGAATATCGATAATTTACACCTTAGGCTCTGCTTCTAACTTGGGCCCAAATTGTAAAATGGTCTTATCTATTGGCGATTTCGTTCCAATTCACATTCCAAGTAATATTCGGCATGCTAATTACATTGCCGGTTGCCAAATTGCATTATCTCTTATAGTTTCCGAGATATGGACTATCGATAATTTACACCTTAGGCTCTGCTTCTAACTTGGGCCCAAATTGTAAAATGGTCTTCTCTATTGGCGATTTCGTTCCAATTCACATTCCAAGTAATATTCGGCATGCTAATTACATTGCCGGTTGCCAAATTGCATTATCTCTTATAGTTTCCGAGATATGGACTATCGATAATTTACACCATAGGCTCTGCTTCTAACTTGGGCCCAAATTGTAAAATGGTCTTCTCTATTGGCGATTTCGTTCCAATTCACATTCCAAGTAATATTCGGCATGCTAATTACATTGCCGGTTGCCAAATTGCATTATCTCTTATAGTTTCCGAGATATGGACTATCGAGAATTTACACCTTAGGCTCTGCTTCTAACTTGGGCCCAAATTGTAAAATCGTCTTATCTATTGGCGATTTCGTTCCAATTCACATTCCAAGTAATATTCGGCATGCTAATTACATTGCCGGTTGCCAAATTGCATTATCTCTTATAGTTTCCGAGATATGGACTATCGGTAATTTACACCTTAGGCTCTGCTTCTAACTTGGGCCCAAATTGTAAAATGGTCTTATCTATTGGCGATTTCGTTCCAATTCACATTCCAAGTAATATCCGGCATGCTAATTACATTGCCGGTTGCCAAATTGAATTATCTCTTATAGTTTCCGAGATATGGACTATCGATAATTTACACCTTAGGCTCTGCTTCTAACTTGGGCCCAAATTGTAAAATGGTCTTACCTATTGGCGATTTCGTTCCAATTCACATTCCAAGTAATATTCGGCATGCTAATTACATTGCCGGTTGCCAAATTGCATTATCTCTTATAGTTTCCGAGATATGGACTATCGATAATTTACACCTTAGGCTCTGCTTCTAACTTGGGCCCAAATTGTAAAATGGTCTTATCTATTGGCGATTTCGTTCCAATTCACATTCCAAGTAATATTCGGCATGCTAATTACATTGCCGGTTGCCAAATTGCATTATCTCTTATAGTTTCCGAGATATGGACTATCGATAATTTACATCTTAGGCTCTGCTTCTAACTTGGGCCCAAATTGTAAAATCGTCTTATCTATTGGCGATATCGTTCCAATTCACATTCCAAGTAATATTCGGCATGCTAATTACATTGCCGGTTGCCAAATTGCATTATCTCTTATAGTTTCCGAGATATGGACTATCGATAATTTACACCTTAGGCTCTGCTTCTAACTTGGGCCCAAATTGTAAAATGGTCTTATCTATTGGCGATTTCGTTCCAATTCACTTTCCAAGTAATATCCGGCATGCTAATTACATTGCCGGTTGCCAAATTGAATTATCTCTTATAGTTTCCGAGATATGGACTATCGATAATTTACACCTTAGGCTCTGCTTCTAACTTGGGCCCAAATTGTAAAATGGTCTTATCTATTGGCGATTTCGTTCCAATTCACATTCCAAGTAATATTCGGCATGCTAATTACATTGCCGGTTGCCAAATTGCATTATCTCTTATAGTTTCCGAGATATGGACTATCGATAATTTACATCTTAGGCTCTGCTTCTAACTTGGGCCCAAATTGTAAAATGGTCTTATCTATTGGCGATTTCGTTCCAATTCACATTCCAAGTAATATTCGGCATGCTAATTACATTGCCGGTTGCCAAATTGCATTATCTCTTATAGTTTCCGAGATATGGACTATCGATAATTTACACCTTAGGCTCTGCTTCTAACTTGGGCCCAAATTGTAAAATGGTCTTATCTATTGGCGATTTCGTCCCAATTCACATTCCAAGTGATATTCGGCATGCTAATTACATTGCCGGTTGCGAAATTGCATTATCTCTTATAGTTTCCGAGATATGGACTATCAATAATTTACACCTTAGGCTCTGCTTCTAACTTGGGCCCAAATTGTAAAATGGTCTTATCTATTGGCGATTTCGTTCCAATTCACATTCCAAGTAATATTCGGCATGCTAATTACATTGCCGGTTGCCAAATTGCATTATCTCTTATAGTTTCCGAGATATGGACTATCGATAATTTACACCTTAGGCTCTGCTTCTAACTTGGGCCCAAATTGTAAAATGGTCTTATCTATTGGCGATTTCGTTCCAATTCACATTGCAAGTAATATTCGGCATGCTAATTACATTGCCGGTTGCCAAATTGCATTATCTCTTATAGTTTCCGAGGTATGGACTATCGATAATTTACACCTTAGGCTCTGCTTCTAACTTGGGCCCAAATTGTAAAATGGTCTTATCTATTGGCGATTTCGTTCCAATTCACATTCCAAGTAATATTCGGCATGCTAATTACATTGCCGGTTGCCAATTTGCATTATCTCTTATAGTTTCCGAGATATGGACTAT
The DNA here is from genome assembly GCF_030347505.1 of Rhynchophorus ferrugineus. NCBI lineage: Eukaryota > Metazoa > Arthropoda > Insecta > Coleoptera > Curculionidae > Rhynchophorus > Rhynchophorus ferrugineus. The sequence goes on from NW_027472842.1 coordinate 147,976, forward strand.
CGATAATTTACACCTTAGGCTCTGCTTCTAACTTGGGCCCAAATTGTAAAATGGTCTTATCTATTGGCGATTTCGTTCCAATTCACATTCCAAGTAATATTCGGCATGCTAATAACATTGCCGGTTGCCAAATTGCATTATCTCTTATAGTTTCCGAGATATGGACTATCGATAATTTACACCTTAGGCTCTGCTTCTAACTTGGGCCCAAATTGTAAAATGGTCTTATCTATTGGCGATTTCGTTCCAATTCACACTCCAAGTAATATTCGGCATGCTAATTACATTGCCGGTTGCGAAATTGCATTATCTCTTATAGTTTCCGAGATATGGACTATCAATAATTTACACCTTAGGCTCTGCTTCTAACTTGGGCCCAAATTGTAAAATGGTCTTATCTATTGGCGATTTCGTTCCAATTCACATTCCAAGTAATATTCGGCATGCTAATTACATTGCCGGTTGCTAAATTGCATTATCTCTTATAGTTTCCGAGATATGGACTATCGGTAATTTACACCTTAGGCTCTACTTCTAACTTGGGCCCAAATTATAAAATGGTCTTATCTATTGGCGATTTCGTTCCAATTCACATTCCAAGTAATATCCGGCATGCTAATTACATTGACGTTTGCCAAATTGAATTATCTCTTATAGTTTCCGAGATATGGACTATCGATAATTTACACCTTAGGCTCTGCTTCTAACTTGGGCCCAAATTGTAAAATGGTCTTACCTATTGGCGATTTCGTTCCAATTCACATTCCAAGTAATATTCGGCATGCTAATTACATTGCCGGTTGCCAAATTGCATTATCTCTTATAGTTTCCGAGATATGGACTATCGATAATTTACACCTTAGGCTCTGCTTCTAACTTGGGCCCAAATTGTAAAATGGTCTTATCTATTGGCGATTTCGTTCCAATTCACATTCCAAGTAATATTCGGCATGCTAATTACATTGCCGGTTGCCAAATTGCATTATCTCTTATAGTTTCCGAGATATGGACTATCGATAATTTACATCTTAGGCTCTGCTTCTAACTTGGGCCCAAATTGTAAAATCGTCTTATCTATTGGCGATTTCGTTCCAATTCACATTCCAAGTAATATTTGGCATGCTAATTACATTGCCGGTTGCCAAATTGCATTATCTCTTATAGTTTCCGAGATATGGACTATCGATAATTTACACCTTAGGCTCTGCTTCTAACTTGGGCCCAAATTGTAAAATGGTCTTATCTATTGGCGATTTCGTTCCAATTCACATTCCAAGTAATATCCGGCATGCTAATTACATTGCCGGTTGCCAAATTGAATTATCTCTTATAGTTTCCGAGATATGGACTATCGATAATTTTCACCTTAGGCTCTGCTTCTAACTTGGGCCCAAATTGTAAAATGGTCTTATCTATTGGCGATTTCGTTCCAATTCACATTCCAAGTAATATTCGGCATGCTATTTACATTGCCGGTTGCCAAATTGCATTATCTCTTATAGTTTCCGAGATATGGACTATCGATAATTTACATCTTAGGCTCTGCTTCTAACTTGGGCCCAAATTGTAAAATGGTCTTATCTATTGGCGATTTCGTTCCAATTCACATTCCAAGTAATATTCGGCATGCTAATTACATTGCCGGTTGCCAAATTGCATTATCTCTTATAGTTTCCGAGATATGGACTATCGATAATTTACACCTTAGGCTCTGCTTCTAACTTGGGCCCAAATTGTAAAATGGTCTTATCTATTGGCGATTTCGTCCCAATTCACATTCCAAGTGATATTCGGCATGCTAATTACATTGCCGGTTGCGAAATTGCATAATCTCTTATAGTTTCCGAGATATGGACTATCAATAATTTACACCTTAGGCTCTGCTTCTAACTTGGGCCCAAATTGTAAAATGGTCTTATCTATTGGCGATTTCGTTCCAATTCACATTCCAAGTAATATTCGGCATGCTAATTACATTGCCGGTTGCCAAATTGCATTATCTCTTATAGTTTCCGAGATATGGACTATCGATAATTTACACCTTAGGCTCTGCTTCTAACTTGGGCCCAAATTGTAAAATGGTCTTATCTATTGGCGATTTCGTTCCAATTCACATTCCAAGTAATATTCGGCATGCTAATTACATTGCCGGTTGCCAAATTGCATTATCTCTTATAGTTTCCGAGATATGGACTATCGATAATTTACACCTTAGGCTCTGCTTCTAACTTGGGCCCAAATTGTAAAATGGTCTTCTCTATTGGCGATTTCGTTCCAATTCACATTCCAAGTAATATTCGGCATGCTAATTACATTGCCGGTTGCCAAATTGCATTATCTCTTATAGTTTCCGAGATATGGACTATCGATAATTTACACCTTAGGCTCTGCTTCTAACTTGGGCCCAAATTGTAAAATGGTCTTCTCTATTGGCGATTTCGTTCCAATTCACATTCCAAGTAATATTCGGCATGCTAATTACATTGCCGGTTGCCAAATTGCATTATCTCTTATAGTTTCCGAGATATGGACTATCGATAATTTACACCTTAGGCTCTGCTTCTAACTTGGGCCCAAATTGTAAAATGGTCTTCTCTATTGCCGATTTCGTTCCAATTCACATTCCAAGTAATATTCGGCATGCTAATTACATTGCCGGTTGCCAAATTGCATTATCTCTTATAGTTTCCGAGATATGGACTATCGATAATTTACACCTTAGGCTCTGCTTCTAACTTGGGCCCAAATTGTAAAATGGTCTTCTCTATTGGCGATTTCGTTCCAATTCACATTCCAAGTAATATTCGGCATGCTAATTACATTGCCGGTTGCCAAATTGCATTATCTCTTATAGTTTCCGAGATATGGACTATCGATAATTTAAACCTTAGGCTCTGCTTCTAACTTGAGCCCAAATTGTAAAATGGTCTTCTCTATTGGCGATTTCGTTCCAATTCACATTCCAAGTAATATTCGGCATGCTAATTACATTGCCGGTTGCCAAATTGCATTATCTCTTATAGTTTCCGAGATATGGACTATCGATAATTTACACCTTAGGCTCTGCTTCTAACTTGTGCCCAAATTGTAAAATGGTCTTACCTATTGGCGATTTCGTTCCAATTCACATTCCAAATAATATTCGGCATGCTAATTACATTGCCGGTTGCCAAATTGCATTATCTCTTATAGTTTCCGAGATATGGACTATCGATAATTTACACCTTAGGCTCTGCTTCTAACTTGGGCCCAAATTGTAAAATGGTCTTATCTATTGGCGATTTCGTTCCAATTCACATTCCAAGTAATATTCGGCATGCTAATTACATTGCCGGTTGCCAAATTGCATTATCTCTTATAGTTTCCGAGATATGGACTATCGATAATTTACATCTTAGGCTTTGCTTCTAACTTGGGCCCAAATTGTAAAATCGTCTTATCTATTGGCGATTTCGTTCCAATTCACATTCCAAGTAATATTCGGCATGCTAATTACATTGCCGGTTGCCAAATTGCATTATCTCTTATAGTTTCCGAGATATGGACTATCGGTAATTTACACCTTAGGCTCTGCTTCTAACTTGGCCCCAAATTGTAAAATGGTCTTATCTATTGGCGATTTCGTTCCAATTCACATTCCAAGTAATATCCGGCATGCTAATTACATTGCCGGTTGCCAAATTGAATTATCTCTTATAGTTTCCGAGATATGGACTATCGATAATTTACACCTTAGGCTCTGTTTCTAACTTGTGCCCAAATTGTAAAATGGTCTTACCTATTGGCGATTTCGTTCCAATTCACATTCCAAGTAATATTCGGCATGCTAATTACATTGCCGGTTGCCAAATTGCATTATCTCTTATAGTTTCCGAGATATGGACTATCGATAATTTACACCTTAGGCTCTGCTTCTAACTTGGGCCCAAATTGTAAAATGGTCTTATCTATTGGCGATTTCGTTCCAATTCACATTCCAAGTAATATCCGGCATGCTAATTACATTGCCGGTTGCCAAATTGAATTATCTCTTATAGTTTCCGAGATATGGACTATCGATAATTTACACCTTAGGCTCTGCTTCTAACTTGGGCACAAATTGTAAAATGGTCTTATCTATTGGCGATTTCGTTTCAATTCACATTCCAAGTAATATTCGGCATGCTAATTACATTGCCGGTTGCCAAATTGCATTATCTCTTATAGTTTCCGAGATATGGACTATCGATAATTTACATCTTAGGCTCTGCTTCTAACTTGGGCCCAAATTGTAAAATTGTCTTATCTATTGGCGATTTCGTTCCAATTCACATTCCAAGTAATATTCGGCATGCTAATTACATTGCCGGTTGCCAAATTGCATTATCTCTTATAGTTTCCGAGATATGGACTATCGATAATTTACACCTTAGGCTCTGCTTCTAACTTGGGCCCAAATTGTAAAATGGTCTTACCTATTGGCGATTTCGTTCCAATTCACATTCCAAGTAATATTCGGCATGCTAATTACATTGCCGGTTGCCAAATTGCATTATCTCTTATAGTTTCCGAGATATGGACTATCGATAATTTACACCTTAGGCTCTGCTTCTAACTTGGGCCCAAATTGTAAAATGGTCTTATCTATTGGCGATTTCGTTCCAATTCACATTCCAAGTAATATCTGGCATGCTAATTACATTGCCGGTTGCCAAATTGAATTATCTCTTATAGTTTCCGAGATATGGACTATCGATAATTTACACCTTAGGCTCTGCTTCTAACTTGGGCCCAAATTGTAAAATGGTCTTATCTATTGGCGATTTCGTTTCAATTCACATTCCAAGTAATATTCGGCATGCTAATTACATTGCCGGTTGCCAAATTGCATTATCTCTTATAGTTTCCGAGATATGGACTATCGATAATTTACATCTTAGGCTCTGCTTCTAACTTGGGCCCAAATTGTAAAATGGTCTTATCTATTGGCGATTTCGTTCCAATTCACATTCCAAGTAATATTCGGCATGCTAATTACATTGCCGGTTGCCAAATTGCATTATCTCTTATAGTTTCCGAGATATGGACTATCGATAATTTACACCTTAGGCTCTGCTTCTAACTTGGGCCCAAATTGTAAAATGGTCTTCTCTATTGGCGATTTCGTTCCAATTCACATTCCAAGTAATATTCGGCATGCTAATTACATTGCCGGTTGCCAAATTGCATTATCTCTTATAGTTTCCGAGATATGGACTATCGATAATTTACACCTTAGGCTTTGCTTCTAACTTGGGCCCAAATTGTAAAATCGTCTTATCTATTGGCGATTTCGTTCCAATTCACATTCCAAGTAATATTCGGCATGCTAATTACATTGCCGGTTGCCAAATTGCATTATCTCTTATAGTTTCCGAGATATGGACTATCGGTAATTTACACCTTAGGCTCTGCTTCTAACTTGGCCCCAAATTGTAAAATGGTCTTATCTATTGGCGATTTCGTTCCAATTCACATTCCAAGTAATATCCGGCATGCTAATTACATTGCCGGTTGCCAAATTGAATTATCTCTTATAGTTTCCGAGATATGGACTATCGATAATTTACACCTTAGGCTCTGCTTCTAACTTGTGCCCAAATTGTAAAATGGTCTTACCTATTGGCGATTTCGTTCCAATTCACATTCCAAGTAATATTCGGCATGCTAATTACATTGCCGGTTGCCAAATTGCATTATCTCTTATAGTTTCCGAGATATGGACTATCGATAATTTACACCTTAGGCTCTGCTTCTAACTTGGGCCCAAATTGTAAAATGGTCTTATCTATTGGCGATTTCGTTCCAATTCACATTCCAAGTAATATCCGGCATGCTAATTACATTGCCGGTTGCCAAATTGAATTATCTCTTATAGTTTCCGAGATATGGACTATCGATAATTTACACCTTAGGCTCTGCTTCTAACTTGGGCCCAAATTGTAAAATGGTCTTATCTATTGGCGATTTCGTTTCAATTCACATTCCAAGTAATATTCGGCATGCTAATTACATTGCCGGTTGCCAAATTGCATTATCTCTTATAGTTTCCGAGATATGGACTATCGATAATTTACATCTTAGGCTCTGCTTCTAACTTGGGCCCAAATTGTAAAATGGTCTTATCTATTGGCGATTTCGTTCCAATTCACATTCCAAGTAATATTCGGCATGCTAATTACATTGCCGGTTGCCAAATTGCATTATCTCTTATAGTTTCCGAGATATGGACTATCGATAATTTACACCTTAGGCTCTGCTTCTAACTTGGGCCCAAATTGTAAAATGGTCTTATCTATTGGCGATTTCGTCCCAATTCACATTCCAAGTGATATTCGGCATGCTAATTACATTGCCGGTTGCGAAATTGCATTATCTCTTATAGTTTCCGAGATATGGACTATCAATAATTTACACCTTAGGCTCTGCTTCTAACTTGGGCCCAAATTGTAAAATGGCCTTATCTATTGGCGATTTCGTTCCAATGCACATTCCAAGTAATATTCGGCATGCTAATTACATTGCCGGTTGATAAATTGCATTATCTCTTATAGTTTCCGAGATATGGACTATCGATAATTTACACCTTAGGCTCTGCTTCTAACTTGGGCCCAAATTGTAAAATGGTCTTATCTATTGGCGATTTCGTTCCAATTCACATTCGAAGTAATATTCGGCATGCTAATTACATTGCCGGTTGCCAAATTGCATTATCTCTTATAGTTTCCGAGATATGGACTATCGATAATTTACACCTTAGGCTCTGCTTCTAACTTGGGCCCAAATTGTAAAATGGTCTTATCTATTGGCGATTTCGTTCCAATTCACATTCCAAGTAATATTCGGCATGCTAATTACATTGCCGGTTGCCAAATTGCATTATCTCTTATAGTTTCCGAGATATGGACTATCGATAATTTACACCTTAGGCTCTGCTTCTAACTTGGGCCCAAATTGTAAAATGGTCTTATCTATTGGCGATTTCGTTCCAATTCACATTCCAAGTAATATTCGGCATGCTAATTACATTGCCGGTTGCCAAATTGCATTATCTCTTAGAGTTTCCGAGATATGGACTATCGATTATTTACACCTTAGGCTCTGCTTCTAACTTGGGCCCAAATTGTAAAATGGTCTTATCTATTGGCGATTTCGTTCCAATTCACTCTCCAAGTAATATTCGGCATGCTAATTACATTGCCGGTTGCGAAATTGCATTATCTCTTATAGTTTCCGAGATATGGACTATCAATAATTTACACCTTAGGCTCTGCTTCTAACTTGGGCCCAAATTGTAAAATGGTCTTATCTATTGGCGATTTCGTTCCAATTCACATTCCAAGTAATATTCGGCATGCTAATTACATTGCCGGTTGCCAAATTGCATTATCTCTTATAGTTTCCGAGATATGGACTATCGATAATTTACACCTTAGGCTCTGCTTCTAACTTGGGCCCAAATTGTAAAATGGTCTTATCTATTGGCGATTTCGTTCCAATTCACATTCCAAGTAATATCCGGCATGCTAATTACATTGCCGGTTGCCAAATTGAATTATCTCTTATAGTTTCCGAGATATGGACTATCGATAATTTACACCTTAGGCTCTGCTTCTAACTTGGGCCCAAATTGTAAAATGGTCTTATCTATTGGCGATTTCGTTTCAATTCACATTCCAAGTAATATTCGGCATGCTAATTTCATTGCCGGTTGCCAAATTGCATTATCTCTTATAGTTTCCGAGATATGGACTATCGATAATTTACACCTTAGGCTCTGCTTCTAACTTGGGCCCAAATTGTAAAATGGTCTTATCTATTGGCGATTTCGTCCCAATTCACATTCCAAGTGATATTCGGCATGCTAATTACATTGCCGGTTGCGAAATTGCATTATCTCTTATAGTTTCCGAGATATGGACTATCAATAATTTACACCTTAGGCTCTGCTTCTAACTTGGGCCCAAATTGTAAAATGGCCTTATCTATTGGCGATTTCGTTCCAATTCACATTCCAAGTAATATTCGGCATGCTAATTATATTGCCGGTTGATAAATTGCATTATCTCTTATAGTTTCCGAGATATGGACTATCGATAATTTACACCTTAGGCTCTGCTTCTAACTTGGGCCCAAATTGTAAAATGGTCTTATCTATTGGCGATTTCGTTCCAATTCACATTCGAAGTAATATTCGGCATGCTAATTACATTGCCGGTTGCCAAATTGCATTATCTCTTATAGTTTCCGAGATATGGACTATCGATAATTTACACCTTAGGCTCTGCTTCTAACTTGGGCCCAAATTGTAAAATGGTCTTATCTATTGGCGATTTCGTTCCAATTCACATTCCAAGTAATATTCGGCATGCTAATTACATTGCCGGTTGCCAAATTGCATTATCTCTTATAGTTTCCGAGATATGGACTATCGATAATTTACACCTTAGGCTCTGCTTCTAACTTGGGCCCAAATTGTAAAATGGTCTTATCTATTGGCGATTTCGTTCCAATTCACATTCCAAGTAATATTCGGCATGCTAATTACATTGCCGGTTGCCAAATTGCATTATCTCTTAGAGTTTCCGAGATATGGACTATCGATTATTTACACCTTAGGCTCTGCTTCTAACTTGGGCCCAAATTGTAAAATGGTCTTATCTATTGGCGATTTCGTTCCAATTCACTCTCCAAGTAATATTCGGCATGCTAATTACATTGCCGGTTGCGAAATTGCATTATCTCTTATAGTTTCCGAGATATGGACTATCAATAATTTACACCTTAGGCTCTGCTTCTAACTTGGGCCCAAATTGTAAAATGGTCTTATCTATTGGCGATTTCGTTCCAATTCACATTCCAAGTAATATTCGGCATGCTAATTACATTGCCGGTTGCCAAATTGCATTATCTCTTATAGTTTCCGAGATATGGACTATCGATAATTTACACCTTAGGCTCTGCTTCTAACTTGGGCCCAAATTGTAAAATGGTCTTATCTATTGGCGATTTCGTTCCAATTCACATTCCAAGTAATATTCGGCATGCTAATTACATTGCCGGTTGCCAAATTGCATTATCTCTTATAGTTTCCGAGATATGGACTATCGATAATTTACACCTTAGGCTCTGCTTCTAACTTGGGCCCAAATTGTAAAATGGTCTTATCTATTGGCGATTTCGTCCCAATTCACATTCCAAGTGATATTCGGCATGCTAATTACATTGCCGGTTGCGAAATTGCATTATCTCTTATAGTTTCCGAGATATGGACTATCGATAATTTACACCTTAGGCTCTGCTTCTAACTTGGGCCCAAATTGTAAAATGGTCTTATCTATTGGCGATTTCGTTCCAATTCACATTCCAAGTAATATTCGGCATGCTAATTACATTGCCGGTTGCCAAATTGCATTATCTCTTATAGTTTCCGAGATATGAACTATCGATAATTTACACCTTAGGCTCTGCTTCTAACTTGGGTCCAAATTGTAAAATGGTCTTATCTATTGGCGATTTCGTTCCAATTCACATTCCAAGTAATATTCGGCATGCTAATTACATTGCCGGTTGCCAAATTGAATTATCTCTTATAGTTTCCGAGATATGGACTATCGATAATTTACACCTTAGTCTCTGCTTCTAACTTGGGCCCAAATTGTAAAATGGTCTTATCTATTGGCGATTTCGTTCCAATTCACACTCCAAGTAATATTCGGCATGCTAATTACATTGCCGGTTGCGAAATTGCATTATCTCTTATAGTTTCCGAGATATGGACTATCAATAATTTACACCTTAGGCTCTGCTTCTAACTTGGGCCCAAATTGTAAAATGGTCTTATCTATTGGCGATTTCGTTCCAATTCACATTCCAAGTAATATTCGGCATGCTAATTACATTGCCGGTTGCCAAATTGCATTATCTCTTATAGTTTCCGAGATATGGACTATCGATAATTTACACCTTAGGCTCTGCTTCTAACTTGGGCCCAAATTGTAAAATGGTCTTATCTATTGGCGATTTCGTTCCAATTCACATTCCAAGTAATATTCGGCATGCTAATTACATTGCCGGTTGCCAAATTGCATTACCTCTTATAGTTTCCGAGATATGGACTATCGATAATTTACACCTTAGGCTCTGCTTCTAACTTGGGCCCAAATTGTAAAATGGTCTTATCTATTGGCGATTTCGTTCCAATTCACATTCCAAGTAATATTCGGCATGCTAATTACTTTGCCGGTTGCCAAATTGCATTATCTCTTATAGTTTCCGAGATATGGACTATCGATAATTTACACCTTAGGCTCTGCTTCTAACTTGGGCCCAAATTGTAAAATGGTCTTCTCTATTGGCGATTTCGTTCCAATTCACATTCCAAGTATTATTCGGCATGCTAATTACATTGCCGGTTGCCAAATTGCATTATCTCTTATAGTTTCCGAGATATGGACTATCAATAATTTACACCTTAGGCTCTGCTTCTAACTTGGGCCCAAATTGTAAAATGGTCTTATCTATTGGCGATTTCGTTCCAATTCACATTCCAAGTAATATTCGGCATGCTAATTACATTGCCTGTTGCCAAATTGAATTATCTCTTATAGTTTCCGAGATATGGACTATCGATAATTTACACCTTAGGCTCTGCTTCTAACTTGGGCCCAAATTGTAAAATGGTCTTACCTATTGGCGATTTCGTTCCAATTCACATTCCAAGTAATATTCGGCATGCTAATTACATTGCCGGTTGCCAAATTGCATTATCTCTTATAGTTTCCGAGATATGGACTATCGATAATTTACACCTTAGGCTCTGCTTCTAACTTGGGCCCAAATTGTAAAATGGTCTTATCTATTGGCGATTTCGTTCCAATTCACATTCCAATTAATATTCGGCATGCTAATTACATTGCCGGTTGCCAAATTGCATTATCTCTTATAGTTTCCGAGATATGGACTATCGATAATTTACATCTTAGGCTCTGCTTCTAACTTGGGCCCAAATTGTAAAATCGTCTTATCTATTGGCGATTTCGTTCCAATTCACATTCCAAGTAATATTCGGCATGCTAATTACATTGCCGGTTGCCAAATTGCATTATCTCTTATAGTTTCCGAGATATGGACTATCGATAGTTTACACCTTAGGCTCTGCTTCTAACTTGGGCCCAAATTGTAAAATGGTCTTATCTATTGCCGATTTCGTTCCAATTCACATTCCAAGTAATATTCGGCATGCTAATTACATTGCCGGTTGCCAAATTGCATTATCTCTTATAGTTTCCGAGATATGGACTATCGATAATTTACATCTTAGGCTCTGCTTCTAACTTGGGCCCAAATTGTAAAATGGTCTTATCTATTGGCGATTTCGTTCCAATTAACATTCCAAGTAATATTCGGCATGCTAATTACATTGCCGGTTGCCAAATTGCATTATCTCTTATAGTTTCCGAGATATGGACTATCGATAATTTACACCTTAGGCTCTGCTTCTAACTTGGGCCCAAATTGTAAAATGGTCTTATCTATTGGCGATTTCGTCCCAATTCACATTCCAAGTGATATTCGGCATGCTAATTACATTGCCGGTTGCGAAATTGCATTATCTCTTATAGTTTCCGAGATATGGACTATCAATAATTTACACCTTAGGCTCTGCTTCTAACTTGGGCCCAAATTGTAAAATGGTCTTATCTATTGGCGATTTCGTCCCAATTCACATTCCAAGTAATATTCGGCATGCTAATTACATTGCCGGTTGCCAAATTGCATTATCTCTTATAGTTTCCGGGATATGGACTATCGATAATTTACACCTTAGGCTCTGCTTCTAACTTGGGCCCAAATTGTAAAATGGTCTTATCTATTGGCGATTTCGTTCCAATTCACATTCCAAGTAATATTCGGCATGCTAATTACATTGCCGGTTGCCAAATTGCATTATCTCTTATAGTTTCCGAGATATGGACTATCGATAATTTACACCTTAGGCTCTGCTTCTAACTTGGGCCCAAATTGTAAAATGGTCTTATCTATTGGCGATTTCGTTCCAATTCACATTCCAAGTAATATTCGGCATGCTAATTACATTGCCGGTTGCCAAATTGCATTATCTCTTATAGTTTCCGAGATATGGACTATCGATAATTTACACCTTAGGCTCTGCTTCTAACTTGGGCCCAAATTGTAAAATGGTCTTATCTATTGGCGATTTCGTCCCAATTCACATTCCAAGTGATATTCGGCATGCTAATTACATTGCCGGTTGCGAAATTGCATTATCTCTTATAGTTTCCGAGATATGGACTATCGATAATTTACACCTTAGGCTCTGCTTCTAACTTGGGCCCAAATTGTAAAATGGTCTTATCTATTGGCGATTTCGTTCCAATTCACATTCCAAGTAATATTCGGCATGCTAATTACATTGCCGGTTGCCAAATTGCATTATCTCTTATAGTTTCCGAGATATGAACTATCGATAATTTACACCTTAGGCTCTGCTTCTAACTTGGGTCCAAATTGTAAAATGGTCTTATCTATTGGCGATTTCGTTCCAATTCACATTCCAAGTAATATTCGGCATGCTAATTACATTGCCGGTTGCCAAATTGAATTATCTCTTATAGTTTCCGAGATATGGACTATCGATAATTTACACCTTAGTCTCTGCTTCTAACTTGGGCCCAAATTGTAAAATGGTCTTATCTATTGGCGATTTCGTTCCAATTCACACTCCAAGTAATATTCGGCATGCTAATTACATTGCCGGTTGCGAAATTGCATTATCTCTTATAGTTTCCGAGATATGGACTATCAATAATTTACACCTTAGGCTCTGCTTCTAACTTGGGCCCAAATTGTAAAATGGTCTTATCTATTGGCGATTTCGTTCCAATTCACATTCCAAGTAATATTCGGCATGCTAATTACATTGCCGGTTGCCAAATTGCATTATCTCTTATAGTTTCCGAGATATGGACTATCGATAATTTACACCTTAGGCTCTGCTTCTAACTTGGGCCCAAATTGTAAAATGGTCTTATCTATTGGCGATTTCGTTCCAATTCACATTCCAAGTAATATTCGGCATGCTAATTACATTGCCGGTTGCCAAATTGCATTACCTCTTATAGTTTCCGAGATATGGACTATCGATAATTTACACCTTAGGCTCTGCTTCTAACTTGGGCCCAAATTGTAAAATGGTCTTATCTATTGGCGATTTCGTTCCAATTCACATTCCAAGTAATATTCGGCATGCTAATTACTTTGCCGGTTGCCAAATTGCATTATCTCTTATAGTTTCCGAGATATGGACTATCGATAATTTACACCTTAGGCTCTGCTTCTAACTTGGGCCCAAATTGTAAAATGGTCTTCTCTATTGGCGATTTCGTTCCAATTCACATTCCAAGTATTATTCGGCATGCTAATTACATTGCCGGTTGCCAAATTGCATTATCTCTTATAGTTTCCGAGATATGGACTATCAATAATTTACACCTTAGGCTCTGCTTCTAACTTGGGCCCAAATTGTAAAATGGTCTTATCTATTGGCGATTTCGTTCCAATTCACATTCCAAGTAATATTCGGCATGCTAATTACATTGCCTGTTGCCAAATTGAATTATCTCTTATAGTTTCCGAGATATGGACTATCGATAATTTACACCTTAGGCTCTGCTTCTAACTTGGGCCCAAATTGTAAAATGGTCTTACCTATTGGCGATTTCGTTCCAATTCACATTCCAAGTAATATTCGGCATGCTAATTACATTGCCGGTTGCCAAATTGCATTATCTCTTATAGTTTCCGAGATATGGACTATCGATAATTTACACCTTAGGCTCTGCTTCTAACTTGGGCCCAAATTGTAAAATGGTCTTATCTATTGGCGATTTCGTTCCAATTCACATTCCAATTAATATTCGGCATGCTAATTACATTGCCGGTTGCCAAATTGCATTATCTCTTATAGTTTCCGAGATATGGACTATCGATAATTTACATCTTAGGCTCTGCTTCTAACTTGGGCCCAAATTGTAAAATCGTCTTATCTATTGGCGATTTCGTTCCAATTCACATTCCAAGTAATATTCGGCATGCTAATTACATTGCCGGTTGCCAAATTGCATTATCTCTTATAGTTTCCGAGATATGGACTATCGATAGGTTCGTCCATCGATCGATGGACGAAACTCCTTAGGCTCTGCTTCTAACTTGGGCCCAAATTGTAAAATGGTCTTATCTATTGCCGATTTCGTTCCAATTCACATTCCAAGTAATATTCGGCATGCTAATTACATTGCCGGTTGCCAAATTGCATTATCTCTTATAGTTTCCGAGATATGGACTATCGATAATTTACATCTTAGGCTCTGCTTCTAACTTGGGCCCAAATTGTAAAATGGTCTTATCTATTGGCGATTTCGTTCCAATTAACATTCCAAGTAATATTCGGCATGCTAATTACATTGCCGGTTGCCAAATTGCATTATCTCTTATAGTTTCCGAGATATGGACTATCGATAATTTACACCTTAGGCTCTGCTTCTAACTTGGGCCCAAATTGTAAAATGGTCTTATCTATTGGCGATTTCGTCCCAATTCACATTCCAAGTGATATTCGGCATGCTAATTACATTGCCGGTTGCGAAATTGCATTATCTCTTATAGTTTCCGAGATATGGACTATCAATAATTTACACCTTAGGCTCTGCTTCTAACTTGGGCCCAAATTGTAAAATGGTCTTATCTATTGGCGATTTCGTCCCAATTCACATTCCAAGTAATATTCGGCATGCTAATTACATTGCCGGTTGCCAAATTGCATTATCTCTTATAGTTTCCGGGATATGGACTATCGATAATTTACACCTTAGGCTCTGCTTCTAACTTGGGCCCAAATTGTAAAATGGTCTTATCTATTGGCGATTTCGTTCCAATTCACATTCCAAGTAATATTCGGCATGCTAATTACATTGCCGGTTGCCAAATTGCATTATCTCTTATAGTTTCCGAGATATGGACTATCGATAATTTACACCTTAGGCTCTGCTTCTAACTTGGGCCCAAATTGTAAAATGGTCTTATCTATTGGCGATTTCGTTCCAATTCACATTCCAAGTAATATTCGGCATGCTAATTACATTGCCGGTTGCCAAATTGCATTATCTCTTATAGTTTCCGAGATATGGACTATCGATAATTTACACCTTAGGCTCTGCTTCTAACTTGGGCCCAAATTGTAAAATGGTCTTATCTATTGGCGATTTCGTTCCAATTCTCATTCCAAGTAATATTCGGCATGCTAATTACATTGCCGGTTGCCAAATTGCATTATCTCTTATAGTTTCCGAGATATGGACTATCGATAATTTACACCTTAGGCTCTGCTTCTAACTTGGGCCCAAATTGTAAAATGGTCTTATCTATTGGCGATTTCGTTCCAATTCACACTCCAAGTAATATTCGGCATGCTAATTACATTGCCGGTTGCGAAATTGCATTATCTCTTATAGTTTCCGAGATATGGACTATCAATAATTTACACCTTAGGCTCTGCTTCTAACTTGGGCCCAAATTGTAAAATGGTCTTATCTATTGGCGATTTCGTTCCAATTCACACTCCAAGTAATATTCGGCATGCTAATTACATTGCCGGTTGCGAAATTGCATTATCTCTTATAGTTTCCGAGATATGGACTATCAATAATTTACACCTTAGGCTCTGCTTCTAACTTGGGCCCAAATTGTAAAATGGTCTTATCTATTGGCGATTTCGTCCCAATTCACATTCCAAGTAATATTCGGCATGCTAATTACATTGCCGGTTGCCAAATTGCATTATCTCTTATAGTTTCCGAGATATGGACTATCGATAATTTACACCTTAGGCTCTGCTTCTAACTTGGGCCCAAATTGTAAAATGGTCTTATCTATTGGCGATTTCGTTCCAATTCACATTCCAAGTAATATTCGGCATGCTAATTACATTGCCGGTTGCCAAATTGCATTATCTCTTATAGTTTCCGAGATATGGACTATCGATAATTTACACCTTAGGCTCTGCTTCTAACTTGGGCCCAAATTGTAAAATGGTCTTATCTATTGGCGATTTCGTTCCAATTCACATTCCAAGTAATATTCGGCATGCTAATTACATTGCCGGTTGCCAAATTGCATTATCTCTTATAGTTTCCGAGATATGGACTATCGATAATTTACACCTTAGGCTCTGCTTCTAACTTGGGCCCAAATTGTAAAATGGTCTTATCTATTGGCGATTTCGTTCCAATTCTCATTCCAAGTAATATTCGGCATGCTAATTACATTGCCGGTTGCCAAATTGCATTATCTCTTATAGTTTCCGAGATATGGACTATCGATAATTTACACCTTAGGCTCTGCTTCTAACTTGGGCCCAAATTGTAAAATGGTCTTATCTATTGGCGATTTCGTTCCAATTCACACTCCAAGTAATATTCGGCATGCTAATTACATTGCCGGTTGCGAAATTGCATTATCTCTTATAGTTTCCGAGATATGGACTATCAATAATTTACACCTTAGGCTCTGCTTCTAACTTGGGCCCAAATTGTAAAATGGTCTTATCTATTGGCGATTTCGTTCCAATTCACACTCCAAGTAATATTCGGCATGCTAATTACATTGCCGGTTGCGAAATTGCATTATCTCTTATAGTTTCCGAGATATGGACTATCAATAATTTACACCTTAGGCTCTGCTTCTAACTTGGGCCCAAATTGTAAAATGGTCTTATCTATTGGCGATTTCGTCCCAATTCACATTCCAAGTAATATTCGGCATGCTAATTACATTGCCGGTTGCCAAATTGCATTATCTCTTATAGTTTCCGAGATATGGACTATCGATAATTTACACCTTAGGCTCTGCTTCTAACTTGGGCCCAAATTGTAAAATGGTCTTATCTATTGGCGATTTCGTTCCAATTCACATTCCAAGTAATATTCGGCATGCTAATTACATTGCCGGTTGCCAAATTGCATTATCTCTTATAGTTTCCGAGATATGGACTATCGATAATTTACACCTTAGGCTCTGCTTCTAACTTGGGCCCAAATTGTAAAATGGTCTTATCTATTGGCGATTTCGTTCCAATTCACATTCCAAGTAATATTCGGCATGCTAATTACATTGCCGGTTGCCAAATTGCATTATCTCTTATAGTTTCCGAGATATGGACTATCGATAATTTACACCTTAGGCTCTGCTTCTAACTTGGGCCCAAATTGTAAAATGGTCTTATCTATTGGCGATTTCGTCCCAATTCACATTCCAAGTGATATTCGGCATGCTAATTACATTGCCGGTTGCGAAATTGCATTAACTCTTATAGTTTCCTAGATATGGACTATCAATAATTTACACCTTAGGCTCTGCTTCTAACTTGGGCCCAAATTGTAAAATGGTCTTATCTATTGGCGATTTCGTTCCAATTCACATTCCAAGTAATATTCGGCATGCTAATTACATTGCCGGTTGCCAAATTGCATTATCTCTTATAGTTTCCGAGATATGGACTATCGATAATTTACACCTTAGGCTCTGCTTCTAACTTGGGCCCAAATTGTAAAATGGTCTTATCTATTGGCGTTTTCGTTCCAATTCACATTCCAAGTAATATTCGGCATGCTAATTACATTGCCGGTTGCCAAATTGCATTATCTCTTATAGTTTCCGGGATATGGACTATCGATAATTTACACCTTAGGCTCTGCTTCTAACTTGGGCCCAAATTGTAAAATGGTCTTCTCTATTGGCGATTTCGTTCCAATTCACATTCCAAGTAATATTCGGCATGCTAATTACATTGCCGATTGCCAAATTGCATTATCTCTTATAGTTTCCGAGATATGGACTATCGATAATTTACACCTTAGGCTCTGCTTCTAACTTGGGCCCAAATTGTAAAATGGTCTTCTCTATTGGCGATTTCGTTCCAATTCACATTCCAAGTAATATTCGGCATGCTAATTACATTGCCGGTTGCCAAATTGCATTATCTCTTATAGTTTCCGAGATATGGACTATCGATAATTTACACCTTAGGCTCTGCTTCTAACTTGGGCCCAAATTGTAAAATGGTCTTCTCTATTGCCGATTTCGTTCCAATTCACATTCCAAGTAATATTCGGCATGCTAATTACATTGCCGGTTGCCAAATTGCATTATCTCTTATAGTTTCCGAGATATGGACTATCGATAATTTACACCTTAGGCTCTGCTTCTAACTTGGGCCCAAATTGTAAAATGGTCTTCTCTATTGGCGATTTCGTTCCAATTCACATTCCAAGTAATATTCGGCATGCTAATTACATTGCCGGTTGCCAAATTGCATTATCTCTTATAGTTTTCGAGATATGGACTATCGATAATTTACACCTTAGGCTCTGCTTCTAACTTGGGCCCAAATTGTAAAATGGTCTTCTCTATTGGCGATTTCGTTCCAATTCACATTCCAAGTAATATTCGGCATGCTAATTACATTGCCGTTTGCCAAATTGCATTATCTCTTATAGTTTCCGAGATATGGACTATCGATAATTTACACCTTAGGCTCTGCTTCTAACTTGGGCCCAAATTGTAAAATGGTCTTATCTATTGGCGATTTCGTCCCAATTCACATTCCAAGTGATATTCGGCATGCTAATTACATTGCCGGTTGCGAAATTGCATTATCTCTTATAGTTTCCGAGATATGGACTATCAATAATTTACACCTTAGGCTCTGCTTCTAACTTGGGCCCAAATTGTAAAATGGTCTTATCTATTGGCGATTTCGTCCCAATTCACATTCCAAGTAATATTCGGCATGCTAATTACATTGCCGGTTGCCAAATTGCATTATCTCTTATAGTTTCCGAGATATGGACTATCGATAATTTACACCTTAGGCTCTGCTTCTAACTTGGGCCCAAATTGTAAAATGGTCTTCTCTATTGGCGATTTCGTTCCAATTCACATTCCAAGTAATATTCGGCATGCTAATTACATTGCCGGTTGCCAAATTGCATTATCTCTTATAGTTTCCGAGATATGGACTATCGATAATTTACACCTTAGGCTTTGCTTCTAACTTGGGCCCAAATTGTAAAATCGTCTTATCTATTGGCGATTTCGTTCCAATTCACATTCCAAGTAATATTCGGCATGCTAATTACATTGCCGGTTGCCAAATTGCATTATCTCTTATAGTTTCCGAGATATGGACTATCGGTAATTTACACCTTAGGCTCTGCTTCTAACTTGGCCCCAAATTGTAAAATGGTCTTATCTATTGGCGATTTCGTTCCAATTCACATTCCAAGTAATATCCGGCATGCTAATTACATTGCCGGTTGCCAAATTGAATTATCTCTTATAGTTTCCGAGATATGGACTATCGATAATTTACACCTTAGGCTCTGCTTCTAACTTGTGCCCAAATTGTAAAATGGTCTTACCTATTGGCGATTTCGTTCCAATTCACATTCCAAGTAATATTCGGCATGCTAATTACATTGCCGGTTGCCAAATTGCATTATCTCTTATAGTTTCCGAGATATGGACTATCGATAATTTACACCTTAGGCTCTGCTTCTAACTTGGGCCCAAATTGTAAAATGGTCTTATCTATTGGCGATTTCGTTCCAATTCACATTCCAAGTAATATCCGGCATGCTAATTACATTGCCGGTTGCCAAATTGAATTATCTCTTATAGTTTCCGAGATATGGACTATCGATAATTTACACCTTAGGCTCTGCTTCTAACTTGGGCCCAAATTGTAAAATGGTCTTATCTATTGGCGATTTCGTTCCAATTCACATTCCAAGTAATATTCGGCATGCTAATTACATTGCCGGTTGCCAAATTGCATTATCTCTTATAGTTTCCGAGATATGGACTATCGATAATTTACATCTTAGGCTCTGCTTCTAACTTGGGCCCAAATTGTAAAATGGTCTTATCTATTGGCGATTTCGTTCCAATTCACATTCCAAGTAATATTCGGCATGCTAATTACATTGCCGGTTGCCAAATTGCATTATCTCTTATAGTTTCCGAGATATGGACTATCGATAATTTACACCTTAGGCTCTGCTTCTAACTTGGGCCCAAATTGTAAAATGGTCTTATCTATTGGCGATTTCGTCCCAATTCACATTCCAAGTGATATTCGGCATGCTAATTACATTGCCGGTTGCGAAATTGCATTATCTCTTATAGTTTCCGAGATATGGACTATCAATAATTTACACCTTAGGCTCTGCTTCTAACTTGGGCCCAAATTGTAAAATGGCCTTATCTATTGGCGATTTCGTTCCAATGCACATTCCAAGTAATATTCGGCATGCTAATTACATTGCCGGTTGATAAATTGCATTATCTCTTATAGTTTCCGAGATATGGACTATCGATAATTTACACCTTAGGCTCTGCTTCTAACTTGGGCCCAAATTGTAAAATGGTCTTATCTATTGGCGATTTCGTTCCAATTCACATTCGAAGTAATATTCGGCATGCTAATTACATTGCCGGTTGCCAAATTGCATTATCTCTTATAGTTTCCGAGATATGGACTATCGATAATTTACACCTTAGGCTCTGCTTCTAACTTGGGCCCAAATTGTAAAATGGTCTTATCTATTGGCGATTTCGTTCCAATTCACAGTCCAAGTAATATTCGGCATGCTAATTACATTGCCGGTTGCCAAATTGCATTATCTCTTATAGATTCCGAGATATGGACTATCGATAATTTACACCTTAGGCTCTGCTTCTAACTTGGGCCCAAATTGTAAAATGGTCTTATCTATTGGCGATTTCGTTCCAATTCACATTCCAAGTAATATTCGGCATGCTAATTACATTGCCGGTTGCCAAATTGCATTATCTCTTAGAGTTTCCGAGATATGGACTATCAATAATTTACACCTTAGGCTCTGCTTCTAACTTGGGCCCAAATTGTAAAATGGTCTTATCTATTGGCGATTTCGTTCCAATTCACATTCCAAGTAATATTCGGCATGCTAATTACATTGCCGGTTGCCAAATTGCATTATCTCTTATAGTTTCCGAGATATGGACTATCGATAATTTACACCTTAGGCTCTGCTTCTAACTTGGGCCCAAATTGTAAAATGGTCTTATCTATTGGCGATTTCGTTCCAATTCACATTCCAAGTAATATCCGGCATGCTAATTACATTGCCGGTTGCCAAATTGAATTATCTCTTATAGTTTCCGAGATATGGACTATCGATAATTTACACCTTAGGCTCTGCTTCTAACTTGGGCCCAAATTGTAAAATGGTTTTATCTATTGGCGATTTCGTTTCAATTCACATTCCAAGTAATATTCGGCATGCTAATTACATTGCCGGTTGCCAAATTGCATTATCTCTTATAGTTTCCGAGATATGGACTATCGATAATTTACACCTTAGGCTCTGCTTCTAACTTGGGCCCAAATTGTAAAATGGTCTTATCTATTGGCGATTTCGTCCCAATTCACATTCCAAGTGATATTCGGCATGCTAATTACATTGCCGGTTGCGAAATTGCATTATCTCTTATAGTTTCCGAGATATGGACTATCAATAATTTACACCTTAGGCTCTGCTTCTAACTTGGGCCCAAATTGTAAAATGGCCTTATCTATTGGCGATTTCGTTCCAATGCACATTCCAAGTAATATTCGGCATGCTAATTATATTGCCGGTTGATAAATTGCATTATCTCTTATAGTTTCCGAGATATGGACTATCGATAATTTACACCTTAGGCTCTGCTTCTAACTTGGGCCCAAATTGTAAAATGGTCTTATCTATTGGCGATTTCGTTCCAATTCACATTCGAAGTAATATTCGGCATGCTAATTACATTGCCGGTTGCCAAATTGCATTATCTCTTATAGTTTCCGAGATATGGACTATCGATAATATACACCTTAGGCTCTGCTTCTAACTTGGGCCCAAATTGTAAAATGGTCTTATCTATTGGCGATTTCGTTCCAATTCACATTCCAAGTAATATTCGGCATGCTAATTACATTGCCGGTTGCCAAATTGCATTATCTCTTATAGTTTCCGAGATATGGACTATCGATAATTTACACCTTAGGCTCTGCTTCTAACTTGGGCCCAAATTGTAAAATGGTCTTATCTATTGGCGATTTCGTTCCAATTCACATTCCAAGTAATATTCGGCATGCTAATTACATTGCCGGTTGCCAAATTGCATTATCTCTTAGAGTTTCCGAGATATGGACTATCGATTATTTACACCTTAGGCTCTGCTTCTAACTTGGGCCCAAATTGTAAAATGGTCTTATCTATTGGCGATTTCGTTCCAATTCACTCTCCAAGTAATATTCGGCATGCTAATTACATTGCCGGTTGCGAAATTGCATTATCTCTTATAGTTTCCGAGATATGGACTATCAATAATTTACACCTTAGGCTCTGCTTCTAACTTGGGCCCAAATTGTAAAATGGTCTTATCTATTGGCGATTTCGTTCCAATTCACATTCCAAGTAATATTCGGCATGCTAATTACATTGCCGGTTGCCAAATTGCATTATCTCTTATAGTTTCCGAGATATGGACTATCGATAATTTACACCTTAGGCTCTGCTTCTAACTTGGGCCCAAATTGTAAAATGGTCTTATCTATTGGCGATTTCGTTCCAATTCACATTCCAAGTAATATTCGGCATGCTAATTACATTGCCGGTTGCCAAATTGCATTATCTCTTATAGTTTCCGAGATATGGACTATCGATAATTTACACCTTAGGCTCTGCTTCTAACTTGGGCCCAAATTGTAAAATGGTCTTATCTATTGGCGATTTCGTCCCAATTCACATTCCAAGTGATATTCGGCATGCTAATTACATTGCCGGTTGCGAAATTGCATTATCTCTTATAGTTTCCGAGATATGGACTATCAATAATTTACACCTTAGGCTCTGCTTCTAACTTGGGCCCAAATTGTAAAATGGCCTTATCTATTGGCGATTTCGTTCCAATTAACATTCCAAGTAATATTCGGCATGCTAATTACATTGCCGGTTGATAAATTGCATTATCTCTTATAGTTTCCGAGATATGGACTATCGATAATTTACACCTTAGGCTCTGCTTCTAACTTGGGCCCAAATTGTAAAATGGTCTTATCTATTGGCGATTTCGTTCCAATTCACATTCCAAGTAATATTCGGCATGCTAATTACATTGCCGGTTGCCAAATTGCATTATCTCTTATAGTTTCCGAGATATGAACTATCGATAATTTACACCTTAGGCTCTGCTTCTAACTTGGGTCCAAATTGTAAAATGGTCTTATCTATTGGCGATTTCGTTCCAATTCACATTCCAAGTAATATTCGGCATGCTAATTACATTGCCGGTTGCCAAATTGAATTATCTCTTATAGTTTCCGAGATATGGACTATCGATAATTTACACCTTAGTCTCTGCTTCTAACTTGGGCCCAAATTGTAAAATGGTCTTATCTATTGGCGATTTCGTTCCAATTCACACTCCAAGTAATATTCGGCATGCTAATTACATTGCCGGTTGCGAAATTGCATTATCTCTTATAGTTTCCGAGATATGGACTATCAATAATTTACACCTTAGGCTCTGCTTCTAACTTGGGCCCAAATTGTAAAATGGTCTTATCTATTGGCGATTTCGTTCCAATTCACATTCCAAGTAATATTCGGCATGCTAATTACATTGCCGGTTGCCAAATTGCATTATCTCTTATAGTTTCCGAGATATGGACTATCGATAATTTACACCTTAGGCTCTGCTTCTAACTTGGGCCCAAATTGTAAAATGGTCTTATCTATTGGCGATTTCGTTCCAATTCACATTCCAAGTAATATTCGGCATGCTAATTACATTGCCGGTTGCCAAATTGCATTACCTCTTATAGTTTCCGAGATATGGACTATCGATAATTTACACCTTAGGCTCTGCTTCTAACTTGGGCCCAAATTGTAAAATGGTCTTATCTATTGGCGATTTCGTTCCAATTCACATTCCAAGTAATATTCGGCATGCTAATTACTTTGCCGGTTGCCAAATTGCATTATCTCTTATAGTTTCCGAGATATGGACTATCGATAATTTACACCTTAGGCTCTGCTTCTAACTTGGGCCCAAATTGTAAAATGGTCTTCTCTATTGGCGATTTCGCTCCAATTCACATTCCAAGTATTATTCGGCATGCTAATTACATTGCCGGTTGCCAAATTGCATTATCTCTTATAGTTTCCGAGATATGGACTATCAATAATTTACACCTTAGGCTCTGCTTCTAACTTGGGCCCAAATTGTAAAATGGTCTTATCTATTGGCGATTTCGTTCCAATTCACATTCCAAGTAATATTCGGCATGCTAATTACATTGCCTGTTGCCAAATTGAATTATCTCTTATAGTTTCCGAGATATGGACTATCGATAATTTACACCTTAGGCTCTGCTTCTAACTTGGGCCCAAATTGTAAAATGGTCTTACCTATTGGCGATTTCGTTCCAATTCACATTCCAAGTAATATTCGGCATGCTAATTACATTGCCGGTTGCCAAATTGCATTATCTCTTATAGTTTCCGAGATATGGACTATCGATAATTTACACCTTAGGCTCTGCTTCTAACTTGGGCCCAAATTGTAAAATGGTCTTATCTATTGGCGATTTCGTTCCAATTCACATTCCAATTAATATTCGGCATGCTAATTACATTGCCGGTTGCCAAATTGCATTATCTCTTATAGTTTCCGAGATATGGACTATCGATAATTTACATCTTAGGCTCTGCTTCTAACTTGGGCCCAAATTGTAAAATCGTCTTATCTATTGGCGATTTCGTTCCAATTCACATTCCAAGTAATATTCGGCATGCTAATTACATTGCCGGTTGCCAAATTGCATTATCTCTTATAGTTTCCGAGATATGGACTATCGATAATTTACACCTTAGGCTCTGCTTCTAACTTGGGCCCAAATTGTAAAATGGTCTTATCTATTGCCGATTTCGTTCCAATTCACATTCCAAGTAATATTCGGCATGCTAATTACATTGCCGGTTGCCAAATTGCATTATCTCTTATGGTTTCCGAGATATGGACTATCGATAATTTACATCTTAGGCTCTGCTTCTAACTTGGGCCCAAATTGTAAAATGGTCTTATCTATTGGCGATTTCGTTCCAATTCACATTCCAAGTAATATTCGGCATGCTAATTACATTGCCGGTTGCCAAATTGCATTATCTCTTATAGTTTCCGAGATATGGACTATCGATAATTTACACCTTAGGCTCTGCTTCTAACTTGGGCCCAAATTGTAAAATGGTCTTATCTATTGGCGATTTCGTCCCAATTCACATTCCAAGTGATATTCGGCATGCTAATCACATTGCCGGTTGCGAAATTGCATTATCTCTTATAGTTTCCGAGATATGGACTATCAATAATTTACACCTTAGGCTCTGCTTCTAACTTGGGCCCAAATTGTAAAATGGTCTTATCTATTGGCGATTTCGTCCCAATTCACATTCCAAGTAATATTCGGCATGCTAATTACATTGCCGGTTGCCAAATTGCATTATCTCTTATAGTTTCCGAGATATGGACTATCGATAATTTACACCTTAGGCTCTGCTTCTAACTTGGGCCCAAATTGTAAAATGGTCTTATCTATTGGCGATTTCGTTCCAATTCACATTCCAAGTAATATTCGGCATGCTAATTACATTGCCGGTTGCCAAATTGCATTATCTCTTATAGTTTCCGAGATATGGACTATCAATAATTTACACCTTAGGCTCTGCTTCTAACTTGGGCCCAAATTGTAAAATGGTCTTATCTATTGGCGATTTCGTCCCAATTCACATTCCAAGTAATATTCGGCATGCTAATTACATTGCCGGTTGCCAAATTGCATTATCTCTTATAGTTTCCGAGATATGGACTATCGATAATTTACACCTTAGGCTCTGCTTCTAACTTGGGCCCAAATTGTAAAATGGTCTTATCTATTGGCGATTTCGTCCCAATTCACATTCCAAGTAATATTCGGCATGCTAATTACATTGCCGGTTGCCAAATTGCATTATCTCTTATAGTTTCCGAGATATGGACTATCGATAATTTACACCTTAGGCTCTGCTTCTAACTTGGGCCCAAATTGTAAAATGGTCTTATCTATTGGCGATTTCGTTCCAATTCACATTCCAAGTAATATTCGGCATGCTAATTACATTGCCGGTTGCCAAATTGCATTATCTCTTATAGTTTCCGAGATATGGACTATCGATAATTTACACCTTAGGCTCTGCTTCTAACTTGGGCCCAAATTGTAAAATGGTCTTATCTATTGGCGATTTCGTTCCAATTCACATTCCAAGTAATATTCGGCATGCTAATTACATTGCCGGTTGCCAAATTGCATTATCTCTTATAGTTTCCGAGATATGGACTATCGATAATTTACACCTTAGGCTCTGCTTCTAACTTGGGCCCAAATTGTAAAATGGTCTTATCTATTGGCGATTTCGTCCCAATTCACATTCCAAGTGATATTCGGCATGCTAATTACATTGCCGGTTGCGAAATTGCATTAACTCTTATAGTTTCCTAGATATGGACTATCAATAATTTACACCTTAGGCTCTGCTTCTAACTTGGGCCCAAATTGTAAAATGGTCTTATCTATTGGCGATTTCGTTCCAATTCACATTCCAAGTAATATTCGGCATGCTAATTACATTGCCGGTTGCCAAATTGCATTATCTCTTATAGTTTCCGAGATATGGACTATCGATAATTTACACCTTAGGCTCTGCTTCTAACTTGGGCCCAAATTGTAAAATGGTCTTATCTATTGGCGTTTTCGTTCCAATTCACATTCCAAGTAATATTCGGCATGCTAATTACATTGCCGGTTGCCAAATTGCATTATTTCTTATAGTTTCCGGGATATGGACTATCGATAATTTACACCTTAGGCTCTGCTTCTAACTTGGGCCCAAATTGTAAAATGGTCTTCTCTATTGGCGATTTCGTTCCAATTCACATTCCAAGTAATATTCGGCATGCTAATTACATTGCCGATTGCCAAATTGCATTATCTCTTATAGTTTCCGAGATATGGACTATCGATAATTTACACCTTAGGCTCTGCTTCTAACTTGGGCCCAAATTGTAAAATGGTCTTCTCTATTGGCGATTTCGTTCCAATTCACATTCCAAGTAATATTCGGCATGCTAATTACATTGCCGGTTGCCAAATTGCATTATCTCTTATAGTTTCCGAGATATGGACTATCGATAATTTACACCTTAGGCTCTGCTTCTAACTTGGGCCCAAATTGTAAAATGGTCTTCTCTATTGCCGATTTCGTTCCAATTCACATTCCAAGTAATATTCGGCATGCTAATTACATTGCCGGTTGCCAAATTGCATTATCTCTTATAGTTTCCGAGATATGGACTATCGATAATTTACACCTTAGGCTCTGCTTCTAACTTGGGCCCAAATTGTAAAATGGTCTTCTCTATTGGCGATTTCGTTCCAATTCACATTCCAAGTAATATTCGGCATGCTAATTACATTGCCGGTTGCCAAATTGCATTATCTCTTATAGTTTCCGAGATATGGACTATCGATAATTTACACCTTAGGCTCTGCTTCTAACTTGGGCCCAAATTGTAAAATGGTCTTCTCTATTGGCGATTTCGTTCCAATTCACATTCCAAGTAATATTCGGCATGCTAATTACATTGCCGGTTGCCAAATTGCATTATCTCTTATAGTTTCCGAGATATGGACTATCGATAATTTACACCTTAGGCTCTGCTTCTAACTTGGGCCCAAATTGTAAAATGGTCTTATCTATTGGCGATTTCGTCCCAATTCACATTCCAAGTGATATTCGGCATGCTAATTACATTGCCGGTTGCGAAATTGCATTATCTCTTATAGTTTCCGAGATATGGACTATCAATAATTTACACCTTAGGCTCTGCTTCTAACTTGGGCCCAAATTATAAAATGGTCTTATCTATTGGCGATTTCGTCCCAATTCACATTCCAAGTAATATTCGGCATGCTAATTACATTGCCGGTTGCCAAATTGCATTATCTCTTATAGTTTCCGAGATATGGACTATCGATAATTTACACCTTAGGCTCTGCTTCTAACTTGGGCCCAAATTGTAAAATGGTCTTATCTATTGGCGATTTCGTTCCAATTCACCTTCCAAGTAATATTCGGCATGCTAATTACATTGCCGGTTGCCAAATTGCATTATCTCTTATAGTTTCCGAGATATGGACTATCGATAATTTACACCTTAGGCTCTGCTTCTAACTTGGGCCCAAATTGTAAAATGGTCTTATCTATTGGCGATTTCGTTCCAATTCACATTCCAAGTAATATTCGGCATGCTAATTACATTGCCGGTTGCCAAATTGCATTATCTCTTATAGTTTCCGAGATATGGACTATCGATAATTTACACCTTAGGCTCTGCTTCTAACTTGGGCCCAAATTGTAAAATGGTCTTATCTATTGGCGATTTCGTTCCAATTCTCATTCCAAGTAATATTCGGCATGCTAATTACATTGCCGGTTGCCAAATTGCATTATCCCTTATAGTTTCCGAGATATGGACTATCGATAATTTACACCTTAGGCTCTGCTTCTAACTTGGGCCCAAATTGTAAAATGGTCTTATCTATTGGCGATTTCGTTCCAATTCACACTCCAAGTAATATTCGGCATGCTAATTACATTGCCGGTTGCGAAATTGCATTATCTCTTATAGTTTCCGAGATATGGACTATCAATAATTTACACCTTAGGCTCTGCTTCTAACTTGGGCCCAAATTGTAAAATGGTCTTATCTATTGGCGATTTCGTTCCAATTCACATTCCAAGTAATATTCGGCATGCTAATTACATTGCCGGTTGCCAAATTGCATTATCTCTTATAGTTTCCGAGATATGGACTATCGATAATTTACACCTTAGGCTCTGCTTCTAACTTGGGCCCAAATTGTAAAATGGTCTTATCTATTGGCGATTTCGTCCCAATTCACATTCCAAGTAATATTCGGCATGCTAATTACATTGCCGGTTGCGAAATTGCATTAACTCTTATAGTTTCCTAGATATGGACTATCAATAATTTACACCTTAGGCTCTGCTTCTAACTTGGGCCCATATTGTAAAATGGTCTTATCTATTGGCGATTTCGTTCCAATTCACATTCCAAGTAATATTCGGCATGCTAATTACATTGCCGGTTGCCAAATTGCATTATCTCTTATAGTTTCCGAGATATGGACTATCGATAATTTACACCTTAGGCTCTGCTTCTAACTTGGGCCCAAATTGTAAAATGGTCTTATCTATTGGCGTTTTCGTTCCAATTCACATTCCAAGTAATATTCGGCATGCTAATTACATTGCCGGTTGCCAAATTGCATTATCTCTTATAGTTTCCGGGATATGGACTATCGATAATTTACACCTTAGGCTCTGCTTCTAACTTGGGCCCAAATTGTAAAATGGTCTTCTCTATTGGCGATTTCGTTCCAATTCACATTCCAAGTAATATTCGGCATGCTAATTACATTGCCGGTTGCCAAATTGCATTATCTCTTATAGTTTCCGAGATATGGACTATCGATAATTTACACCTTAGGCTCTGCTTCTAACTTGGGCCCAAATTGTAAAATGGTCTTCTCTATTGGCGATTTCGTTCCAATTCACATTCCAAGTAATATTCGGCATGCTAATTACATTGCCGGTTGCCAAATTGCATTATCTCTTATAGTTTCCGAGATATGGACTATCGATAATTTACACCTTAGGCTCTGCTTCTAACTTGGGCCCAAATTGTAAAATGGTCTTCTCTATTGCCGATTTCGTTCCAATTCACATTCCAAGTAATATTCGGCATGCTAATTACATTGCCGGTTGCCAAATTGCATTATCTCTTATAGTTTCCGAGATATGGACTATCAATAATTTACACCTTAGGCTCTGCTTCTAACTTGGGCCCAAATTGTAAAATGGTCTTCTCTATTGGCGATTTCGTTCCAATTCACATTCCAAGTAATATTCGGCATGCTAATTACATTGCCGGTTGCCAAATTGCATTATCTCTTATAGTTTCCGAGATATGGACTATCGATAATTTACACCTTAGGCTCTGCTTCTAACTTGGGCCCAAATTGTAAAATGGTCTTCTCTATTGGCGATTTCGTTCCAATTCACATTCCAAGTAATATTCGGCATGCTAATTACATTGCCGGTTGCCAAATTGCATTATCTCTTATAGTTTCCGAGATATGGACTATCGATAATTTACACCTTAGGCTCTGCTTCTAACTTGGGCCCAAATTGTAAAATCGTCTTATCTATTGGCGATTTCGTTCCAATTCACATTCCAAGTAATATTCGGCATGCTAATTACATTGCCGGTTGCCAAATTGCATTATCTCTTATAGTTTCCGAGATATGGACTATCGGTAATTTACACCTTAGGCTCTGCTTCTAACTTGGCCCCAAATTGTAAAATGGTCTTATCTATTGGCGATTTCGTTCCAATTCACATTCCAAGTAATATCCGGCATGCTAATTACATTGCCGGTTGCCAAATTGAATTATCTCTTATAGTTTCCGAGATATGGACTATCGATAATTTACACCTTAGGCTCTGCTTCTAACTTGTGCCCAAATTGTAAAATGGTCTTACCTATTGGCGATTTCGTTCCAATTCACATTCCAAATAATATTCGGCATGCTAATTACATTGCCGGTTGCCAAATTGCATTATCTCTTATAGTTTCCGAGATATGGACTATCGATAATTTACACCTTAGGCTCTGCTTCTAACTTGGGCCCAAATTGTAAAATGGTCTTATCTATTGGCGATTTCGTTCCAATTCACATTCCAAGTAATATTCGGCATGCTAATTACATTGCCGGTTGCCAAATTGCATTATCTCTTATAGTTTCCGAGATATGGACTATCGATAATTTACATCTTAGGCTCTGCTTCTAACTTGGGCCCAAATTGTAAAATCGTCTTATCTATTGGCGATTTCGTTCCAATTCACATTCCAAGTAATATTCGGCATGCTAATTACATTGCCGGTTGCCAAATTGCATTATCTCTTATAGTTTCCGAGATATGGACTATCGATAATTTACACCTTAGGCTCTGCTTCTAACTTGGGCCCAAATTGTAAAATGGTCTTATCTATTGGCGATTTCGTTCCAATTCACATTCCAAGTAATATTCGGCATGCTAATTACATTGCCGGTTGCCAAATTGCATTTTCTCTTATAGTTTCCGAGATATGGACTATCGATAATTTACACCTTAGGCTCTGCTTCTAACTAGGGCCCAAATTGTAAAATGGTCTTATCTATTGGCGATTTCGTTCCAATTCACATTCCAAGTAATATTCGGCATGCTAATTACATTGCCGGTTGCCAAATTGCATTATCTCTTATAGTTTCCGAGATATGGACTATCGATAATTTACACCTTAGGCTCTGCTTCTAACTTGGGCCCAAATTGTAAAATGGTCTTATCTATTGGCGATTTCGTTCCAATTCACATTCCAAGTAATTTTCGGCATGCTAATTACATTGCCGGTTGACAAATTGCATTATCTCTTATAGTTTCCGAGATATGGACTATCGATAATTTACACCTTAGGCTCTGCTTCTAACTTGGGCCCAAATTGTAAAATGGTCTTATCTATTGGCGTTTTCGTTCCAATTCACATTCCAAGTAATATTCGGCATGCTAATTACATTGCCGGTTGCCAAATTGCATTATCTCTTATAGTTTCCGAGATATGGACTATCGGTAATTTACACCTTAGGCTCTGCTTCTAACTTGGGCCCAAATTGTAAAATGGTCTTATCTATTGGCGATTTCGTCCCAATTCACATTCCAAGTAATATTCGGCATGCTAATTACATTGCCGGTTGCCAAATTGCATTATCTCTTATAGTTTCCGAGATATGGACTATCGATAATTTACACCTTAGGCTCTGCTTCTAACTTGGGCCCAAATTGTAAAATGGTCTTATCTATTGGCGATTTCGTTCCAATTCACATTCCAAGTAATATTCGGCATGCTAATTACATTGCCGGTTGCCAAATTGCATTATCTCTTATAGTTTCCGAGATATGGACTATCGATAATTTACACCTTAGGCTCTGCTTCTAACTTGGGCCCAAATTGTAAAATGGTCTTATCTATTGGCGATTTCGTTCCAATTCACATTCCAAGTAATATTCGGCATGCTAATTACATTGCCGGTTGCCAAATTGCATTATCTCTTATAGTTTCCGAGATATGGACTATCGATAATTTACACCTTAGGCTCTGCTTCTAACTTGGGCCCAAATTGTAAAATGGTCTTATCTATTGGCGATTTCGTCCCAATTCACATTCCAAGTGATATTCGGCATGCTAATTACATTGCCGGTTGCGAAATTGCATTAACTCTTATAGTTTCCTAGATATGGACTATCAATAATTTACACCTTAGGCTCTGCTTCTAACTTGGGCCCAAATTGTAAAATGGTCTTATCTATTGGCGATTTCGTTCCAATTCACATTCCAAGTAATATTCGGCATGCTAATTACATTGCCGGTTGCCAAATTGCATTATCTCTTATAGTTTCCGAGATATGGACTATCGATAATTTACACCTTAGGCTCTGCTTCTAACTTGGGCCCAAATTGTAAAATGGTCTTATCTATTGGCGTTTTCGTTCCAATTCACATTCCAAGTAATATTCGGCATGCTAATTACATTGCCGGTTGCCAAATTGCATTATTTCTTATAGTTTCCGGGATATGGACTATCGATAATTTACACCTTAGGCTCTGCTTCTAACTTGGGCCCAAATTGTAAAATGGTCTTCTCTATTGGCGATTTCGTTCCAATTCACATTCCAAGTAATATTCGGCATGCTAATTACATTGCCGATTGCCAAATTGCATTATCTCTTATAGTTTCCGAGATATGGACTATCGATAATTTACACCTTAGGCTCTGCTTCTAACTTGGGCCCAAATTGTAAAATGGTCTTCTCTATTGGCGATTTCGTTCCAATTCACATTCCAAGTAATATTCGGCATGCTAATTACATTGCCGGTTGCCAAATTGCATTATCTCTTATAGTTTCCGAGATATGGACTATCGATAATTTACACCTTAGGCTCTGCTTCTAACTTGGGCCCAAATTGTAAAATGGTCTTCTCTATTGCCGATTTCGTTCCAATTCACATTCCAAGTAATATTCGGCATGCTAATTACATTGCCGGTTGCCAAATTGCATTATCTCTTATAGTTTCCGAGATATGGACTATCGATAATTTACACCTTAGGCTCTGCTTCTAACTTGGGCCCAAATTGTAAAATGGTCTTCTCTATTGGCGATTTCGTTCCAATTCACATTCCAAGTAATATTCGGAATGCTAATTACATTGCCGGTTGCCAAATTGCATTATCTCTTATAGTTTCCGAGATATGGACTATCGATAATTTACACCTTAGGCTCTGCTTCTAACTTGGGCCCAAATTGTAAAATGGTCTTCTCTATTGGCGATTTCGTTCCAATTCACATTCCAAGTAATATTCGGCATGCTAATTACATTGCCGGTTGCCAAATTGCATTATCTCTTATAGTTTCCGAGATATGGACTATCGATAATTTACACCTTAGGCTCTGCTTCTAACTTGGGCCCAAATTGTAAAATGGTCTTATCTATTGGCGATTTCGTCCCAATTCACATTCCAAGTGATATTCGGCATGCTAATTACATTGCCGGTTGCGAAATTGCATTATCTCTTATAGTTTCCGAGATATGGACTATCAATAATTTACACCTTAGGCTCTGCTTCTAACTTGGGCCCAAATTATAAAATGGTCTTATCTATTGGCGATTTCGTCCCAATTCACATTCCAAGTAATATTCGGCATGCTAATTACATTGCCGGTTGCCAAATTGCATTATCTCTTATAGTTTCCGAGATATGGACTATCGATAATTTACACCTTAGGCTCTGCTTCTAACTTGGGCCCAAATTGTAAAATGGTCTTATCTATTGGCGATTTCGTTCCAATTCACATTCCAAGTAATATTCGGCATGCTAATTACATTGCCGGTTGCCAAATTGCATTATCTCTTATAGTTTCCGAGATATGGACTATCGATAATTTACACCTTAGGCTCTGCTTCTAACTTGGGCCCAAATTGTAAAATGGTCTTATCTATTGGCGATTTCGTTCCAATTCACATTCCAAGTAATATTCGGCATGCTAATTACATTGCCGGTTGCCAAATTGCATTATCTCTTATAGTTTCCGAGATATGGACTATCGATAATTTACACCTTAGGCTCTGCTTCTAACTTGGGCCCAAATTGTAAAATGGTCTTATCTATTGGCGATTTCGTTCCAATTCTCATTCCAAGTAATATTCGGCATGCTAATTACATTGCCGGTTGCCAAATTGCATTATCCCTTATAGTTTCCGAGATATGGACTATCGATAATTTACACCTTAGGCTCTGCTTCTAACTTGGGCCCAAATTGTAAAATGGTCTTATCTATTGGCGATTTCGTTCCAATTCACACTCCAAGTAATATTCGGCATGCTAATTACATTGCCGGTTGCGAAATTGCATTATCTCTTATAGTTTCCGAGATATGGACTATCAATAATTTACACCTTAGGCTCTGCTTCTAACTTGGGCCCAAATTGTAAAATGGTCTTATCTATTGGCGATTTCGTTCCAATTCACATTCCAAGTAATATTCGGCATGCTAATTACATTGCCGGTTGCCAAATTGCATTATCTCTTATAGTTTCCGAGATATGGACTATCGATAATTTACACCTTAGGCTCTGCTTCTAACTTGGGCCCAAATTGTAAAATGGTCTTATCTATTGGCGATTTCGTCCCAATTCACATTCCAAGTAATATTCGGCATGCTAATTACATTGCCGGTTGCGAAATTGCATTAACTCTTATAGTTTCCTAGATATGGACTATCAATAATTTACACCTTAGGCTCTGCTTCTAACTTGGGCCCATATTGTAAAATGGTCTTATCTATTGGCGATTTCGTTCCAATTCACATTCCAAGTAATATTCGGCATGCTAATTACATTGCCGGTTGCCAAATTGCATTATCTCTTATAGTTTCCGAGATATGGACTATCGATAATTTACACCTTAGGCTCTGCTTCTAACTTGGGCCCAAATTGTAAAATGGTCTTATCTATTGGCGTTTTCGTTCCAATTCACATTCCAAGTAATATTCGGCATGCTAATTACATTGCCGGTTGCCAAATTGCATTATCTCTTATAGTTTCCGGGATATGGACTATCGATAATTTACACCTTAGGCTCTGCTTCTAACTTGGGCCCAAATTGTAAAATGGTCTTCTCTATTGGCGATTTCGTTCCAATTCACATTCCAAGTAATATTCGGCATGCTAATTACATTGCCGGTTGCCAAATTGCATTATCTCTTATAGTTTCCGAGATATGGACTATCGATAATTTACACCTTAGGCTCTGCTTCTAACTTGGGCCCAAATTGTAAAATGGTCTTCTCTATTGGCGATTTCGTTCCAATTCACATTCCAAGTAATATTCGGCATGCTAATTACATTGCCGGTTGCCAAATTGCATTATCTCTTATAGTTTCCGAGATATGGACTATCGATAATTTACACCTTAGGCTCTGCTTCTAACTTGGGCCCAAATTGTAAAATGGTCTTCTCTATTGCCGATTTCGTTCCAATTCACATTCCAAGTAATATTCGGCATGCTAATTACATTGCCGGTTGCCAAATTGCATTATCTCTTATAGTTTCCGAGATATGGACTATCGATAATTTACACCTTAGGCTCTGCTTCTAACTTGGGCCCAAATTGTAAAATGGTCTTCTCTATTGGCGATTTCGTTCCAATTCACATTCCAAGTAATATTCGGCATGCTAATTACATTGCCGGTTGCCAAATTGCATTATCTCTTATAGTTTCCGAGATATGGACTATCGATAATTTACACCTTAGGCTCTGCTTCTAACTTGGGCCCAAATTGTAAAATGGTCTTCTCTATTGGCGATTTCGTTCCAATTCACATTCCAAGTAATATTCGGCATGCTAATTACATTGCCGGTTGCCAAATTGCATTATCTCTTATAGTTTCCGAGATATGGACTATCGATAATTTACACCTTAGGCTCTGCTTCTAACTTGGGCCCAAATTGTAAAATCGTCTTATCTATTGGCGATTTCGTTCCAATTCACATTCCAAGTAATATTCGGCATGCTAATTACATTGCCGGTTGCCAAATTGCATTATCTCTTATAGTTTCCGAGA
The DNA here is from genome assembly GCF_030347505.1 of Rhynchophorus ferrugineus. NCBI lineage: Eukaryota > Metazoa > Arthropoda > Insecta > Coleoptera > Curculionidae > Rhynchophorus > Rhynchophorus ferrugineus. The sequence goes on from NW_027472842.1 coordinate 184,492, forward strand.
TATGGACTATCGGTAATTTACACCTTAGGCTCTGCTTCTAACTTGGCCCCAAATTGTAAAATGGTCTTATCTATTGGCGATTTCGTTCCAATTCACATTCCAAGTAATATCCGGCATGCTAATTACATTGCCGGTTGCCAAATTGAATTATCTCTTATAGTTTCCGAGATATGGACTATCGATAATTTACACCTTAGGCTCTGCTTCTAACTTGTGCCCAAATTGTAAAATGGTCTTACCTATTGGCGATTTCGTTCCAATTCACATTCCAAATAATATTCGGCATGCTAATTACATTGCCGGTTGCCAAATTGCATTATCTCTTATAGTTTCCGAGATATGGACTATCGATAATTTACACCTTAGGCTCTGCTTCTAACTTGGGCCCAAATTGTAAAATGGTCTTATCTATTGGCGATTTCGTTCCAATTCACATTCCAAGTAATATTCGGCATGCTAATTACATTGCCGGTTGCCAAATTGCATTATCTCTTATAGTTTCCGAGATATGGACTATCGATAATTTACATCTTAGGCTCTGCTTCTAATTTGGGCCCAAATTGTAAAATCGTCTTATCTATTGGCGATTTCGTTCCAATTCACATTCCAAGTAATATTCGGCATGCTAATTACATTGCCGGTTGCCAAATTGCATTATCTCTTATAGTTTCCGAGATATGGACTATCGATAATTTACACCTTAGGCTCTGCTTCTAACTTGGGCCCAAATTGTAAAATGGTCTTATCTATTGGCGATTTCGTTCCAATTCACATTCCAAGTAATATTCGGCATGCTAATTACATTGCCGGTTGCCAAATTGCATTTTCTCTTATAGTTTCCGAGATATGGACTATCGATAATTTACACCTTAGGCTCTGCTTCTAACTAGGGCCCAAATTGTAAAATGGTCTTATCTATTGGCGATTTCGTTCCAATTCACATTCCAAGTAATATTCGGCATGCTAATTACATTGCCGGTTGCCAAATTGCATTATCTCTTATAGTTTCCGAGATATGGACTATCGATAATTTACACCTTAGGCTCTGCTTCTAACTTGGGCCCAAATTGTAAAATGGTCTTATCTATTGGCGATTTCGTTCCAATTCACATTCCAAGTAATTTTCGGCATGCTAATTACATTGCCGGTTGACAAATTGCATTATCTCTTATAGTTTCCGAGATATGGACTATCGATAATTTACACCTTAGGCTCTGCTTCTAACTTGGGCCCAAATTGTAAAATGGTCTTATCTATTGGCGTTTTCGTTCCAATTCACATTCCAAGTAATATTCGGCATGCTAATTACATTGCCGGTTGCCAAATTGCATTATCTCTTATAGTTTCCGAGATATGGACTATCGGTAATTTACACCTTAGGCTCTGCTTCTAACTTGGCCCCAAATTGTAAAATGGTCTTATCTATTGGCGATTTCGTTCCAATTCACATTCCAAGTAATATCCGGCATGCTAATTACATTGCCGGTTGCCAAATTGAATTATCTCTTATAGTTTCCGAGATATGGACTATCGATAATTTACACCTTAGGCTCTGCTTCTAACTTGTGCCCAAATTGTAATATGGTCTTACCTATTGGCGATTTCGTTCCAATTCACATTCCAAATAATATTCGGCATGCTAATTACATTGCCGGTTGCCAAATTGCATTATCTCTTATAGTTTCCGAGATATGGACTATCGATAATTTACACCTTAGGCTCTGCTTCTAACTTGGGCCCAAATTGTAAAATGGTCTTATCTATTGGCGATTTCGTTCCAATTCACATTCCAAGTAATATTCGGCATGCTAATTACATTGCCGGTTGCCAAATTGCATTATCTCTTATAGTTTCCGAGATATGGACTATCGATAATTTACATCTTAGGCTCTGCTTCTAACTTGGGCCCAAATTGTAAAATCGTCTTATCTATTGGCGATTTCGTTCCAATTCACATTCCAAGTAATATTCGGCATGCTAATTACATTGCCGGTTGCCAAATTGCATTATCTCTTATAGTTTCCGAGATATGGACTATCGATAATTTACACCTTAGGCTCTGCTTCTAACTTGGGCCCAAATTGTAAAATGGTCTTATCTATTGGCGATTTCGTTCCAATTCACATTCCAAGTAATATTCGGCATGCTAATTACATTGCCGGTTGCCAAATTGCATTATCTCTTATAGTTTCCGAGATATGGACTATCGATAATTTACACCTTAGGCTCTGCTTCTAACTTGGGCCCAAATTGTAAAATGGTCTTATCTATTGGCGATTTCGTTCCAATTCACATTCCAAGTAATATTCGGCATGCTAATTACATTGCCGGTTGCCAAATTGCATTATCTCTTATAGTTTCCGAGATATGGACTATCGATAATTTACACCTTAGGCTCTGCTTCTAACTTGGGCCCAAATTGTAAAATGGTCTTATCTATTGGCGATTTCGTTCCAATTCACATTCCAAGTAATTTTCGGCATGCTAATTACATTGCCGGTTGCCAAATTGTATTATCTCTTATAGTTTCCGAGATATGGACTATCGATAATTTACACCTTAGGCTCTGCTTCTAACTTGGGCCCAAATTGTATAATGGTCTTATCTATTGGCGATTTCGTTCCAATTCTCATTCCAAGTAATATTCGGCATGCTAATTACATTGCCGGTTGCCAAATTGCATTATCTCTTATAGTTTCCGAGATATGGACTATCGATAATTTACACCTTAGGCTCTGCTTCTAACTTGGGCCCAAATTGTAAAATGGTCTTATCTATTGGCGATTTCGTCCCAATTCACATTCCAAGTGATATTCGGCATGCTAATTACATTGCCGGTTGCGAAATTGCATTAACTCTTATAGTTTCCGAGATATGGACTATCAATAATTTACACCTTAGGCTCTGCTTCTAACTTGGGCCCAAATTGTAAAATGGTCTTATCTATTGGCGATTTCGTTCCAATTCACATTCCAAGTAATATTCGGCATGCTAATTACATTGCCGGTTGCCAAATTGTATTATCTCTTATAGTTTCCGAGATATGGACTATCGATAATTTACACCTTAGGCTCTGCTTCTAACTTGGGCCCAAATTGTAAAATGGTCTTATCTATTGGCGTTTTCGTTCCAATTCACATTCCAAGTAATATTCGGCATGCTAATTACATTGCCGGTTGCCAAATTGCATTATCTCTTATAGTTTCCGGGATATGGACTATCGATAATTTACACCTTAGGCTCTGCTTCTAACTTGGGCCCAAATTGTAAAATGGTCTTCTCTATTGGCGATTTCGTTCCAATTCACATTCCAAGTAATATTCGGCATGCTAATTACATTGCCGGTTGCCAAATTGCATTATCTCTTATAGTTTCCGAGATATGGACTATCGATAATTTACACCTTAGGCTCTGCTTCTAACTTGGGCCCAAATTGTAAAATGGTCTTCTCTATTGGCGATTTCGTTCCAATTCACATTCCAAGTAATATTCGGCATGCTAATTACATTGCCGGTTGCCAAATTGCATTATCTCTTATAGTTTCCGAGATATGGACTATCGATAATTTACACCTTAGGCTCTGCTTCTAACTTGGGCCCAAATTGTAAAATGGTCTTCTCTATTGGCGATTTCGTTCCAATTCACATTCCAAGTAATATTCGGCATGCTAATTACATTGCCGGTTGCCAAATTGCATTATCTCTTATAGTTTCCGAGATATGGACTATCGATAATTTACACCTTAGGCTCTGCTTCTAACTTGGGCCCAAATTGTAAAATCGTCTTATCTATTGGCGATTTCGTTCCAATTCACATTCCAAGTAATATTCGGCATGCTAATTACATTGCCGGTTGCCAAATTGCATTATCTCTTATAGTTTCCGAGATATGGACTATCGGTAATTTACACCTTAGGCTCTGCTTCTAACTTGGCCCCAAATTGTAAAATGGTCTTATCTATTGGCGATTTCGTTCCAATTCACATTCCAAGTAATATCCGGCATGCTAATTACATTGCCGGTTGCCAAATTGAATTATCTCTTATAGTTTCCGAGATATGGACTATCGATAATTTACACCTTAGGCTCTGCTTCTAACTTGTGCCCAAATTGTAAAATGGTCTTACCTATTGGCGATTTCGTTCCAATTCACATTCCAAGTAATATTCGGCATGCTAATTACATTGCCGGTTGCCAAATTGCATTATCTCTTATAGTTTCCGAGATATGGACTATCGATAATTTACACCTTAGGCTCTGCTTCTAACTTGGGCCCAAATTGTAAAATGGTCTTATCTATTGGCGATTTCGTTCCAATTCACATTCCAAGTAATATCCGGCATGCTAATTACATTGCCGGTTGCCAAATTGAATTATCTCTTATAGTTTCCGAGATATGGACTATCGATAATTTACACCTTAGGCTCTGCTTCTAACTTGGGCCCAAATTGTAAAATGGTCTTATCTATTGGCGATTTCGTTTCAATTCACATTCCAAGTAATATTCGGCATGCTAATTACATTGCCGGTTGCCAAATTGCATTATCTCTTATAGTTTCCGAGATATGGACTATCGATAATTTACATCTTAGGCTCTGCTTCTAACTTGGGCCCAAATTGTAAAATGGTCTTATCTATTGGCGATTTCGTCCCAATTCACATTCCAAGTGATATTCGGCATGCTAATTACATTGCCGGTTGCGAAATTGCATTATCTCTTATAGTTTCCGAGATATGGACTATCAATAATTTACACCTTAGGCTCTGCTTCTAACTTGGGCCCAAATTGTAAAATGGCCTTATCTATTGGCGATTTCGTTCCAATTCACATTCCAAGTAATATTCGGCATGCTAATTACATTGCCGGTTGATAAATTGCATTATCTCTTATAGTTTCCGAGATATGGACTATCGATAATTTACACCTTAGGCTCTGCTTCTAACTTGGGCCCAAATTGTATAATGGTCTTATCTATTGGCGATTTCGTTCCAATTCACATTCCAAGTAATATTCGGCATGCTAATTACATTGCCGGTTGCCAAATTGCATTATCTCTTATAGTTTCCGAGATATGGACTATCGATAATTTACACCTTAGGCTCTGCTTCTAACTTGGGCCCAAATTGCAAAATGGTCTTATCTATTGGCGATTTCGTTCCAATTCACATTCCAAGTAATATTCGGCATGCTAATTACATTGCCGGTTGCCAAATTGCATTATCTCTTAGAGTTTCCGAGATATGGACTATCGATAATTTACACCTTAGGCTCTGCTTCTAACTTGGGCCCAAATTGTAAAATGGTCTTATCTATTGGCGATTTCGTTCCAATTCACTCTCCAAGTAATATTCGGCATGCTAATTACATTGCCGGTTGCCAAATTGCATTATCTCTTATAGTTTCCGAGATATGGACTATCGATAATTTACACCTTAGGCTCTGCTTCTAACTTGGGCCCAAATTGTAAAATGGTCTTATCTATTGGCGATTTCGTTCCAATTCACATTCCAAGTAATATTCGGCATGCTAATTACATTGCCGGTTGCCAAATTGCATTATCTCTTATAGTTTGCGAGATATGGACTATCGATAATTTACACCTTAGGCTCTGCTTCTAACTTGGGCCCAAATTGTAAAATGGTCTTATCTATTGGCGATTTCGTCCCAATTCACATTCCAAGTGATATTCGGCATGCTAATTACATTGCCGGTTGCGAAATTGCATTATCTCTTATAGTTTCCGAGATATGGACTATCAATAATTTACACCTTAGGTTCTGCTTCTAACTTGGGCCCAAATTGTAAAATGGCCTTATCTATTGGCGATTTCGTTCCAATTAACATTCCAAGTAATATTCGGCATGCTAATTACATTGCCGGTTGATAAATTGCATTATCTCTTATAGTTTCCGAGATATGGACTATCGATAATTTACACCTTAGGCTCTGCTTCTAACTTGGGCCCAAATTGTAAAATGGTCTTATCTATTGGCGATTTCGTTCCAATTCACATTCCAAGTAATATTCGGCATGCTAATTACATTGCCGGTTGCCAAATTGCATTATCTTTTATAGTTTCCGAGATATGGACTATCGATAATTTACACCTTAGGCTCTGCTTCTAACTTGGGCCCAAATTGTAAAATGGTCTTATCTATTGGCGATTTCGTTCCAATTCACATTCCAAGTAATATTCGGCATGCTAATTACATTGCCGGTTGCCAAATTACATTATCTCTTATAGTTTCCGAGATATGGACTATCGATAATTTACACCTTAGGCTCTGCTTCTAACTTGGGCCCAAATTGTAAAATGGTCTTATCTATTGGCGATTTCGTTCCAATTCACATTCCAAGTAATATTCGGCATGCTAATTACATTGCCGGTTGCCAAATTGAATTATCTCTTATAGTTTCCGAGATATGGACTATCGATAATTTACACCTTAGTCTCTGCTTCTAACTTGGGCCCAAATTGTAAAATGGTCTTATCTATTGGCGGTTTCGTTCCAATTCACACTCCAAGTAATATTCGGCATGCTAATTACATTGCCGGTTGCGAAATTGCATTATCTCTTATAGTTTCCGAGATATGGACTATCAATAATTTACACCTTAGGCTCTGCTTCTAACTTGGGCCCAAATTGTAAAATGGTCTTATCTATTGGCGATTTCGTTCCAATTCACATTCCAAGTAATATTCGGCATGCTAATTACATTGCCGGTTGCCAAATTGCATTATCTCTTATAGTTTCCGAGATATGGACTATCGATAATTTACACCTTAGGCTCTGCTTCTAACTTGGGCCCAAATTGTAAAATGGTCTTATCTATTGGTGATTTCGTTCCAATTCACATTCCAAGTAATATTCGGCATGCTAATTACATTGCCGGTTGCCAAATTGCATTATCTCTTATAGTTTCCGAGATATGGACTATCGATAATTTACACCTTAGGCTCTGCTTCTAACTTGGGCCCAAATTGTAAAATGGTCTTATCTATTGGCGATTTCGTTCCAATTCACATTCCAAGTAATATTCGGCATGCTAATTACATTGCCGGTTGCCAAATTGCATTACCTCTTATAGTTTCCGAGATATGGACTATCGATAATTTACACCTTAGGCTCTGCTTCTAACTTGGGCCCAAATTGTAAAATGGTCTTATCTATTGGCGATTTCGTTCCAATTCACATTCCAAGTAATATTCGGCATGCTAATTACTTTGCCGGTTGCCAAATTGCATTATCTCTTATAGTTTCCGAGATATGGACTATCGATAATTTACACCTTAGGCTCTGCTTCTAACTTGGGCCCAAATTGTAAAATGGTCTTCTCTATTGGCGATTTTGTTCCAATTCACATTCCAAGTAATATTCGGCATGCTAATTACATTGCCGGTTGCCAAATTGCATTATCTCTTATAGTTTCCGAGATATGGACTATCAATAATTTACACCTTAGGCTCTGCTTCTAACTTGGGCCCAAATTGTAAAATGGTCTTATCTATTGGCGATTTCGTTCCAATTCACATTCCAAGTAATATTCGGCATGCTAATTACATTGCCGGTTGCCAAATTGAATTATCTCTTATAGTTTCCGAGATATGGACTATCGATAATTTACACCTTAGGCTCTGCTTCTAACTTGGGCCCAAATTGTAAAATGGTCTTACCTATTGGCGATTTCGTTCCAATTCACATTCCAAGTAATATTCGGCATGCTAATTACATTGCCGGTTGCCAAATTGCATTATCTCTTATAGTTTCCGAGATATGGACTATCGATAATTTACACCTTAGGCTCTGCTTCTAACTTGGGCCCAAATTGTAAAATGGTCTTATCTATTGGCGATTTCGTTCCAATTCACATTCCAAGTAATATTCGGCATGCTAATTACATTGCCGGTTGCCAAATTGCATTATCTCTTATAGTTTCCGAGATATGGACTATCGATAATTTACACCTTAGGCTCTGCTTCTAACTTGGGCCCAAATTGTAAAATCGTCTTATCTATTGGCGATTTCGTTCCAATTCACATTCCAAGTAATATTCGGCATGCTAATTACATTGAAGGTTGCCAAATTGCATTATCTCTTATAGTTTCCGAGATATGGACTATCGGTAATTTACACCTTAGGCTCTGCTTCTAACTTGGGCCCAAATTATAAAATGGTCTCATCTATTGGCGATTTCGTTCCAATTCACATTCCAAGTAATATCCGGCATGCTAATTACATTGACGGTTGCCAAATTGAATTATCTCTTATAGTTTCCGAGATATGGACTATCGATAGTTTACACCTTAGGCTCTGCTTCTAACTTGGGCCCAAATTGTAAAATGGTCTTACCTATTGGCGATTTCGTTCCAATTCACATTCCACGTAATATTCGGCATGCTAATTACATTGCCGGTTGCCAAATTGCATTATCTCTTATAGTTTCCGAGATATGGACTATCGATAATTTACACCTTAGGCTCTGCTTCTAACTTGGGCCCAAATTGTAAAATGGTCTTATCTATTGGCGATTTCGTTCCAATTCACATTCCAAGTAATATTCGGCATGCTAATTACATTGCCGGTTGCCAAATTGCATTATCTCTTATAGTTTCCGAGATATGGACTATCGATAATTTACATCTTAAGCTCTGCTTCTAACTTGGGCCCAAATTGTAAAATCGTCTTATCTATTGGCGATTTCGTTCCAATTCACATTCCAAGTAATATTCGGCATGCTAATTACATTGCCGGTTGCCAAATTGCATTATCTCTTATAGTTTCCGAGATATGGACTATCGATAATTTACACCTTAGGCTCTGCTTCTAACTTGGGCCCAAATTGTAAAATGGTCTTATCTATTGGCGATTTCGTTCCAATTCACATTCCAAGTAATATTCGGCATGCTAATTACATTGCCGGTTGCCAAATTGCATTATCTCTTATAGTTTCCGAGATATGGACTATCGATAATTTACCTCTTAGGCTCTGCTTCTAACTTGGGCCCAAATTGTAAAATGGTCTTATCTATTGGCGATTTCGTTCCAATTCATATTCCAAGTAATATTCGGCATGCTAATTACATTGCCGGTTGCCAAATTGCATTATCTCTTATAGTTTCCGAGATATGGACTATCGATAATTTACACCTTAGGCTCTGCTTCTAACTTGGGCCCAAATTGTAAAATGGTCTTATCTATTGGCGATTTCGTCCCAATTCACATTCCAAGTGATATTCGGCATGCTAATTACATTGCCGGTTGCCAAATTGCATTATCTCCTATAGTTTCCGAGATATGGACTATCGATAATTTACACCTTAGGCTCTGCTTCTAACTTGGGCCCAAATTGTAAAATGGTCTTATCTATTGGCGATTTCGTTCCAATTCACATTCCAAGTAATATTCGGCATGCTAATTACATTGCCGGCTGCCAAATTGCATTATCTCTTATAGTTTCCGAGATATGGACTATCGATAATTAACACCTTAGGCTCTGCTTCTAACTTGGGCCCAAATTGTAAAATGGTCTTATCTATTGGCGATTTCGTTCCAATTCACATTCCAAGTAATATTCGGCATGCTAATTACATTGCCGGTTGCCAAATTGCATTATCTCTTATAGTTTCCGAGATATGGACTATCGATAATTAACACCTTAGGCTCTGCTTCTAACTTGGGCCCAAATTGTAAAATGGTCTTATCTATTGGCGATTTCGTTCCAATTCACATTCCAAGTAATATTCGGCATGCTAATTACATTGCCGGTTGCCAAATTGCATTATCTCTTATAGTTTCCGAGATATGGACTATCGATAATTTACACCTTAGGCTCTGCTTCTAACTTGGGCCCAAATTGTAAAATGGTCTTATCTATTGGCGATTTCGTTCCAATTCTCATTCCAAGTAATATTCGGCATGCTAATTACATTGCCGGTTGCCAAATTGCATTATCTCTTATAGTTTCCGAGATATGGACTATCGATAATTTACACCTTAGGCTCTGCTTCTAACTTGGGCCCAAATTGTAAAATGGTCTTATCTATTGGCGATTTCGTTCCAATTCACACTCCAAGTAATATTCGGCATGCTAATTACATTGCCGGTTGCGAAATTGCATTATCTCTTATAGTTTCCGAGATATGGACTATCAATAATTTACACCTTAGGCTCTGTTTCTAACTTGGGCCCAAATTGTAAAATGGTCTTATCTATTGGCGATTTCGTTCCAATTCAGATTCCAAGTAATATTCGGCATGCTAATTACATTGCCGGTTGCTAAATTGCATTATCTCTTATAGTTTCCGAGATATGGACTATCGATAATTTACACCTTAGGCCCTGCTTCTAACTTGGGCCCAAATTGTAAAATGGTCTTATCTATTGGCGATTTCGTTCCAATTCACATTCCAAGTAATATTCGGCATGCTAATTACATTGCCGGTTGCCAAATTGCATTTTCTCTTATAGTTTCCGAGATATGGACTATCGATAATTTACACCTTAGGCTCTGCTTCTAACTTGGGCCCAAATTGTAAAATGGTCTTATCTATTGGCAATTTCGTTCCAATTCACATTCCAAGTAATATTCGGCATGCTAATTACATTGCCGGTTGCCAAATTGCATTACCTCTTATAGTTTCCGAGATATGGACTATCGATAATTTACACCTTAGGCTCTGCTTCTAACTTGGGCCCAAATTGTAAAATGGTCTTATCTATTGGCGATTTCGTTCCAATTCACATTCCAAGTAATATTCGGCATGCTAATTACATTGCCGGTTGCCAAATTGCATTATCTCTTATAGTTTCCGAGATATGGACTATCGATAATTTACACCTTAGGCTCTGCTTCTAACTTGGGCCCAAATTGTAAAATGGTCTTATCTATTGGCGATTTCGTTCCAATTCACATTCCAAGTAATATTCGGCATGCTAATTACATTGCCGGTTGCCAAATTGAATTATCTCTTATAGTTTCCGAAATATGGACTATCGATAATTTACACCTTAGTCTCTGCTTCTAACTTGGGCCCAAATTGTAAAATGGTCTTATCTATTGGCGATTTCGTTCCAATTCACATTCCAAGTAATATTCGGCATGCTAATTACATTGCCGGTTGCCAAATTGAATTATCTCTTATAGTTTCCGAGATATGGACTATCGATAATTTACACCTTAGTCTCTGCTTCTAACTTGGGCCCAAATTGTAAAATGGTCTTATCTATTGGCGATTTCGTTCCAATTCACACTCCAAGTAATATTCGGCATGCTAATTACATTGCCGGTTGCGAAATTGCATTATCTCTTATAGTTTCCGAGATATGGACTATCAATAATTTACACCTTAGGCTCTGCTTCTAACTTGGGCCCAAATTGTAAAATGGTCTTATCTATTGGCGATTTCGTCCCAATTCACATTCCAAGTGATATTCGGCATGCTAATTACATTGCCGGTTGCCAAATTGCATTATCTCTTATAGTTTCCGAGATATGGACTATCGATAATTTACACCTTAGGCTCTGCTTCTAACTTGGGCCCAAATTGTAAAATGGTCTTATCTATTGGCGATTTCGTCCCAATTCACATTCCAAGTGATATTCGGCATGCTAATTACATTGCCGGTTGCGAAATTGCATTATCTCTTATAGTTTCCGAGATATGGACTATCAATAATTTACACCTTAGGCTCTGCTTCTAACTTGGGCCCAAATTGTAAAATGGCCTTATCTATTGGCGATTTCGTTCCAATTAACATTCCAAGTAATATTCGGCATGCTAATTACATTGCCGGTTGATAAATTGCATTATCTCTTATAGTTTCCGAGATATGGACTATCGATAATTTACACCTTAGGCTCTGCTTCTAACTTGGGCCCAAATTGTAAAATGGTCTTATCTATTGGCGATTTCGTTCCAATTCACATTCCAAGTAATATTCGGCATGCTAATTACATTGCTGGTTGCCAAATTGCATTATCTCTTATAGTTTCCGAGATATGGACTATCGATAATTTACACCTTAGGCTCTGCTTCTAACTTGGGCCCAAATTGTAAAATGGTCTTATCTATTGGCGATTTCGTTCCAATTCACATTCCAAGTAATATTCGGCATGCTAATTACATTGCCGGTTGCCAAATTGCATTATCTCTTAGAGTTTCCGAGATATGGACTATCGATAATTTACACCTTAGGCTCTGCTTCTAACTTGGGCCCAAATTGTAAAATGGTCTTATCTATTGGCGATTTCGTTCCAATTCACATTCCAAGTAATATTCGGCATGCTAATTACATTGCCGGTTGCCAAATTGAATTATCTCTTATAGTTTCCGAGATATGGACTATCGATAATTTACACCTTAGTCTCTGCTTCTAACTTGGGCCCAAATTGTAAAATGGTCTTATCTATTGGCGATTTCGTTCCAATTCACACTCCAAGTAATATTCGGCATGCTAATTACATTGCCGGTTGCGAAATTGCATTATCTCTTATAGTTTCCGAGATATGGACTATCAATAATTTACACCTTAGGCTCTGCTTCTAACTTGGGCCCAAATTGTAAAATGGTCTTATCTATTGGCGATTTCGTTCCAATTCACATTCCAAGTAATATTCGGCATGCTAATTACATTGCCGGTTGCCAAATTGCATTATCTCTTATAGTTTCCGAGATATGGACTATCGATAATTTACACCTTAGGCTCTGCTTCTAACTTGGGCCCAAATTGTAAAATGGTCTTATCTATTGGCGATTTCGTTCCAATTCACATTCCAAGTAATATTCGGCATGCTAATTACATTGCCGGTTGCCAAATTGCATTATCTCTTATAGTTTCCGAGATATGGACTATCGATAATTTACACCTTAGGCTCTGCTTCTAACTTGGGCCCAAATTGTAAAATGGTCTTATCTATTGGCGATTTCGTTCCAATTCACATTCCAAGTAATATTGGGCATGCTAATTACATTGCCTGTTGCCAAATTGCATTACCTCTTATAGTTTCCGAGATATGGACTATCGATAATTTACACCTTAGGCTCTGCTTCTAACTTGGGCCCAAATTGTAAAATGGTCTTATCTATTGGCGATTTCGTTCCAATTCACATTCCAAGTAATATTCGGCATGCTAATTACTTTGCCGGTTGCCAAATTGCATTATCTCTTATAGTTTCCGAGATATGGACTATCAATAATTTACACCTTAGGCTCTGCTTCTAACTTGGGCCCAAATTGTAAAATGGTCTTATCTATTGGCGATTTCGTTCCAATTCACATTCCAAGTAATATTCGGCATGCTAATTACATTGCCTGTTGCCAAATTGAATTATCTCTTATAGTTTCCGAGATATGGACTATCGATAATTTACACCTTAGGCTCTGCTTCTAACTTGGGCCCAAATTGTAAAATGGTCTTACCTATTGGCGATTTCGTTCCAATTCACATTCCAAGTAATATTCGGCATGCTAATTACATTGCCGGTTGCCAAATTGCATTATCTCTTATAGTTTCCGAGATATGGACTATCGATAATTTACACCTTAGGCTCTGCTTCTAACTTGGGCCCAAATTGTAAAATGGTCTTATCTATTGGCGATTTCGTTCCAATTCACATTCCAATTAATATTCGGCATGCTAATTACATTGCCGGTTGCCAAATTGCATTAACTCTTATAGTTTCCGAGATATGGACTATCGATAATTTACACCTTAGGCTCTGCTTCTAACTTGGGCCCAAATTGTAAAATGGTCTTATCTATTGGCGATTTCGTTCCAATTCACATTCCAAGTAATATTCGGCATGCTAATTACGTTGCCGTTTGCCAAATTGCATTATCTCTTATAGTTTCCGAGATATGGACTATCGATAATTTACACCTTAGGCTCTGCTTCTAGCTTGGGCCCAAATTGTAAAATGGTCTTATCTATTGGCGATTTCGTTCCAATTCACATTCCAAGTAATATTCGGCATGCTAATTACATTGCCGGTTGCCAAATTGCATTATATCTTATAGTTTCCGAGATATGGACTATCGATAATTTACACCTTAGGCTCTGCTTCTAACTTGGGCCCAAATTGTAAAATGGTCTTATCCATTGGCGATTTCGTTCCAATTCACATTCCAAGTAATATTCGGCATGCTAATTACATTGCCGGTTGCCAAATTGAATTATCTCTTATAGTTTCCGAGATATGGACTATCGATAATTTACACCTTAGGCTCTGCTTCTAACTTGGGCCCAAATTGTAAAATGGTCTTATCTATTGGCGATTTCGTTCCAATTCACATTCCAAGTAATATTCGGCATGCTAATTACATTGCCGGTTGCCAAATTGCATTATCTATTATAGTTTCCGAGATATGGACTATCGATAATTTACACCTTAGGCTCTGCTTCTAACTTGGGCCCAAATTGTAAAATCGTCTTATCTATAGGCGATTTTGTTCCAATTCACATTCCAAGTAATATTCGGCATGCTAATTACATTGAAGGTTGCCAAATTGCATTATCTCTTATAGTTTCCGAGATATGGACTATCGGTAATTTACACCTTAGGCTCTGCTTCTAACTTGGGCCCAAATTATAAAATGGTCTTATCTATTGGCGATTTCGTTCCAATTCACATTCCAAGTAATATCCGGCATGCTAATTACATTGACGGTTGCCAAATTGAATTATCTCTTATAGTTTCCGAGATATGGACTATCGATAGTTTACACCTTAGGCTCTGCTTCTAACTTGGGCCCAAATTGTAAAATGGTCTTACCTATTGGCGATTTCGTTCCAATTCACATTCCACGTAATATTCGGCATGCTAATTACATTGCCGGTTGCCAAATTGCATTATCTCTTATAGTTTCCGAGATATGGACTATCGATAATTTACACCTTAGGCTCTGCTTCTAACTTGGGCCCAAATTGTAAAATGGTCTTATCTATTGGCGATTTCGTTCCAATTCACATTCCAAGTAATATTCGGCATGCTAATTACATTGCCGGTTGCCAAATTGCATTATCTCTTATAGTTTCCGAGATATGGACTATCAATAATTTACACCTTAGGCTCTGCTTCTAACTTGGGCCCAAATTGTAAAATGGTCTTATCTATTGGCGATTTCGTTCCAATTCACATTCCAAGTAATATTCGGCATGCTAATTACATTGCCTGTTGCCAAATTGAATTATCTCTTATAGTTTCCGAGATATGGACTATCGATAATTTACACCTTAGGCTCTGCTTCTAACTTGGGCCCAAATTGTAAAATGGTCTTACCTATTGGCGATTTCGTTCCAATTCACATTCCAAGTAATATTCGGCATGCTAATTACATTGCCGGTTGCCAAATTGCATTATCTCTTATAGTTTCCGAGATATGGACTATCGATAATTTACACCTTAGGCTCTGCTTCTAACTTGGGCCCAAATTGTAAAATGGTCTTATCTATTGGCGATTTCGTTCCAATTCACATTCCAATTAATATTCGGCATGCTAATTACATTGCCGGTTGCCAAATTGCATTAACTCTTATAGTTTCCGAGATATGGACTATCGATAATTTACACCTTAGGCTCTGCTTCTAACTTGGGCCCAAATTGTAAAATGGTCTTATCTATTGGCGATTTCGTTCCAATTCACATTCCAAGTAATATTCGGCATGCTAATTACGTTGCCGTTTGCCAAATTGCATTATCTCTTATAGTTTCCGAGATATGGACTATCGATAATTTACACCTTAGGCTCTGCTTCTAGCTTGGGCCCAAATTGTAAAATGGTCTTATCTATTGGCGATTTCGTTCCAATTCACATTCCAAGTAATATTCGGCATGCTAATTACATTGCCGGTTGCCAAATTGCATTATATCTTATAGTTTCCGAGATATGGACTATCGATAATTTACACCTTAGGCTCTGCTTCTAACTTGGGCCCAAATTGTAAAATGGTCTTATCCATTGGCGATTTCGTTCCAATTCACATTCCAAGTAATATTCGGCATGCTAATTACATTGCCGGTTGCCAAATTGAATTATCTCTTATAGTTTCCGAGATATGGACTATCGATAATTTACACCTTAGGCTCTGCTTCTAACTTGGGCCCAAATTGTAAAATGGTCTTATCTATTGGCGATTTCGTTCCAATTCACATTCCAAGTAATATTCGGCATGCTAATTACATTGCCGGTTGCCAAATTGCATTATCTCTTATAGTTTCCGAGATATGGACTATCGATAATTTACACCTTAGGCTCTGCTTCTAACTTGGGCCCAAATTGTAAAATCGTCTTATCTATAGGCGATTTCGTTCCAATTCACATTCCAAGTAATATTCGGCATGCTAATTACATTGAAGGTTGCCAAATTGCATTATCTCTTATAGTTTCCGAGATATGGACTATCGGTAATTTACACCTTAGGCTCTGCTTCTAACTTGGGCCCAAATTATAAAATGGTCTTATCTATTGGCGATTTCGTTCCAATTCACATTCCAAGTAATATCCGGCATGCTAATTACATTGACGGTTGCCAAATTGAATTATCTCTTATAGTTTCCGAGATATGGACTATCGATAGTTTACACCTTAGGCTCTGCTTCTAACTTGGGCCCAAATTGTAAAATGGTCTTACCTATTGGCGATTTCGTTCCAATTCACATTCCACGTAATATTCGGCATGCTAATTACATTGCCGGTTGCCAAATTGCATTATCTCTTATAGTTTCCGAGATATGGACTATCGATAATTTACACCTTAGGCTCTGCTTCTAACTTGGGCCCAAATTGTAAAATGGTCTTATCTATTGGCGATTTCGTTCCAATTCACATTCCAAGTAATATTCGGCATGCTAATTACATTGCCGGTTGCCAAATTGCATTATCTCTTATAGTTTCCGAGATATGGACTATCGATAATTTACATCTTAGGCTCTGCTTCTAACTTGGGCCCAAATTGTAAAATCGTCTTATCTATTGGCGATTTCGTTCCAATTCACATTCCAAGTAATATTCGGCATGCTAATTACATTGCCTGTTGCCAAATTGAATTATCTCTTATAGTTTCCGAGATATGGACTATCGATAATTTACACCTTAGGCTCTGCTTCTAACTTGGGCCCAAATTGTAAAATGGTCTTACCTATTGGCGATTTCGTTCCAATTCACATTCCAAGTAATATTCGGCATGCTAATTACATTGCCGGTTGCCAAATTGCATTATCTCTTATAGTTTCCGAGATATGGACTATCGATAATTTACACCTTAGGCTCTGCTTCTAACTTGGGCCCAAATTGTAAAATGGTCTTATCTATTGGCGATTTCGTTCCAATTCACATTCCAATTAATATTCGGCATGCTAATTACATTGCCGGTTGCCAAATTGCATTAACTCTTATAGTTTCCGAGATATGGACTATCGATAATTTACACCTTAGGCTCTGCTTCTAACTTGGGTCCAAATTGTAAAATGGTCTTATCTATTGGCGATTTCGTTCCAATTCACATTCCAAGTAATATTCGGCATGCTAATTACGTTGCCGTTTGCCAAATTGCATTATCTCTTATAGTTTCCGAGATATGGACTATCGATAATTTACACCTTAGGCTCTGCTTCTAGCTTGGGCCCAAATTGTAAAATGGTCTTATCTATTGGCGATTTCGTTCCAATTCACATTCCAAGTAATATTCGGCATGCTAATTACATTGCCGGTTGCCAAATTGCATTATATCTTATAGTTTCCGAGATATGGACTATCGATAATTTACACCTTAGGCTCTGCTTCTAACTTGGGCCCAAATTGTAAAATGGTCTTATCCATTGGCGATTTCGTTCCAATTCACATTCCAAGTAATATTCGGCATGCTAATTACATTGCCGGTTGCCAAATTGCATTATCTCTTATAGTTTCCGAGATATGGACTATCGATAATTTACACCTTAGGCTCTGCTTCTAACTTGGGCCCAAATTGTAAAATGGTCTTATCTATTGGCGATTTCGTTCCAATTCACATTCCAAGTAATATTCGGCATGCTAATTACATTGCCGGTTGCCAAATTGCATTATCTCTTATAGTTTCCGAGATATGGACTATCGATAATTTACACCTTAGGCTCTGCTTCTAACTTGGGCCCAAATTGTAAAATCGTCTTATCTATAGGCGATTTCGTTCCAATTCACATTCCAAGTAATATTCGGCATGCTAATTACATTGAAGGTTGCCAAATTGCATTATCTCTTATAGTTTCCGAGATATGGACTATCGGTAATTTACACCTTAGGCTCTGCTTCTAACTTGGGCCCAAATTATAAAATGGTCTTATCTATTGGCGATTTCGTTCCAATTCACATTCCAAGTAATATCCGGCATGCTAATTACATTGACGGTTGCCAAATTGAATTATCTCTTATTGTTTCCGAGATATGGACTATCGATAGTTTACACCTTAGGCTCTGCTTCTAACTTGGGCCCAAATTGTAAAATGGTCTTACCTATTGGCGATTTCGTTCCAATTCACATTCCACGTAATATTCGGCATGCTAATTACATTGCCGGTTGCCAAATTGCATTATCTCTTATAGTTTCCGAGATATGGACTATCGATAATTTACACCTTAGGCTCTGCTTCTAACTTGGGCCCAAATTGTAAAATGGTCTTATCTATTGGCGATTTCGTTCCAATTCACATTCCAAGTAATATTCGGCATGCTAATTACATTGCCGGTTGCCAAATTGCATTATCTCTTATAGTTTCCGAGATATGGACTATCGATAATTTACATCTTAGGCTCTGCTTCTAACTTGGGCCCAAATTGTAAAATCGTCTTATCTATTGGCGATTTCGTTCCAATTCACATTCCAAGTAATATTCGGCATGCTAATTACATTGCCGGTTGCCAAATTGCATTATCTCTTATAGTTTCCGAGATATGGACTATCGATAATTTACACCTTAGGCTCTGCTTCTAACTTGGGCCCAAATTGTAAAATGGTCTTATCTATTGGCGATTTCGTTCCAATTCACATTCCAAGTAATATTCGGCATGCTAATTACATTGCCGGTTGCCAAATTGAATTATCTCTTATAGTTTCCGAGATATGGACTATCGATAGTTTACACCTTAGGCTCTGCTTCTAACTTGGGCCCAAATTGTAAAATGGTCTTACCTATTGGCGATTTCGTTCCAATTCTCATTCCAAGTAATATTCGGCATGCTAATTACATTGCCGGTTGCCAAATTGCATTATCTCTTATAGTTTCCGAGATATGGACTATCGATAATTTACACCTTAGGCTCTGCTTCTAACTTGGGCCCAAATTGTAAAATGGTCTTATCTATTGGCGATTTCGTTCCAATTCACACTCCAAGTAATATTCGGCATGCTAATTACATTGCCGGTTGCGAAATTGCATTATCTCTTATAGTTTCCGAGATATGGACTATCAATAATTTACACCTTAGGCTCTGTTTCTAACTTGGGCCCAAATTGTAAAATGGTCTTATCTATTGGCGATTTCGTTCCAATTCAGATTCCAAGTAATATTCGGCATGCTAATTACATTGCCGGTTGCTAAATTGCATTATCTCTTATAGTTTCCGAGATATGGACTATCGATAATTTACACCTTAGGCTCTGCTTCTAACTTGGGCCCAAATTGTAAAATGGTCTTATCTATTGGCGATTTCGTTCCAATTCACATTCCAAGTAATATTCGGCATGCTAATTACATTGCCGGTTGCCAAATTGCATTATCTCTTATAGTTTCCGAGATATGGACTATCGATAATTTACACCTTAGGCTCTGCTTCTAACTTGGGCCCAAATTGTAAAATGGTCTTATCTATTGGCAATTTCGTTCCAATTCACATTCCAAGTAATATTCGGCATGCCAATTACATTGCCGGTTGCCAAATTGCATTACCTCTTATAGTTTCCGAGATATGGACTATCGATAATTTACACCTTAGGCTCTGCTTCTAACTTGGGCCCAAATTGTAAAATGGTCTTATCTATTGGCGATTTCGTTCCAATTCACATTCCAAGTAATATTCGGCATGCTAATTACATTGCCGGTTGCCAAATTGCATTATCTCTTATAGTTTCCGAGATACGGACTATCGATAATTTACACCTTAGGCTCTGCTTCTAACTTGGGCCCAAATTGTAAAATGGTCTTCTCTATTGGCGATTTCGTTCCAATTCACATTCCAAGTAATATTCGGCATGCTAATTACATTGCCGGTTGCCAAATTGCATTATCTCTTATAGTTTCCGAGATATGGACTATCGATAATTTACACCTTAGGCTCTGCTTCTAACTTGGGCCCAAATTGTAAAATGGTCTTATCTATTGGCGATTTCGTTCCAATTCACATTCCAATTAATATTCGGCATGCTAATTACATTGCCGTTTGCCAAATTGCATTATCTCTTATAGTTTCCGAGATATGGACTATCGATAATTTACACCTTAGGCTCTGCTTCTAACTTGGGCCCAAATTGTAAAATGGTCTTATCTATTAGCGATTTCGTTCCAATTCACATTCCAAGTAATATTCGGCATGCTAATTACATTGCCGGTTGCCAAATTGCATTATCTCTTATAGTTTCCGAGATATGGACTATCGATAATTTACACCTTAGGCTCTGCTTCTAACTTGGGCCCAAATTGTAAAATGGTCTTATCTATTGGCGATTTCGTTCCAATTCACATTCCAAGTAATATTCGGCATGCTAATTACATTGCCGGTTGCCAAATTGCATTATCTCTTATAGTTTCCGAGATATGGACTTTCGATAATTTACAACTTAGGCTCTGCTTCTAACTTGGGCCCAAATTGTAAAATGGTCTTATCTATTGGCGATTTCGTTCCAATTCACATTCCAAGTAATATTCGGCATGCTAATTACATTGCTGGTTGCCAAATTGAATTATCTCTTATAGTTTCCGAGATATGGACTATCGATAATTTACACCTTAGGCTCTGCTTCTAACTTGGGCCCAAATTGTAAAATGGTCTTACCTATTGGCGATTTCGTTCCAATTCACATTCCAAGTAATATTCGGCATGCTAATTACATTGCCGGTTGCCAAATTGCATTATCTCTTATAGTTTCCGATATATGGACTATCGATAATTTACACCTTAGGCTCTGCTTCTAACTTGGGCACAAATTGTAAAATGGTCTTATCTATTGGCGATTTCGTTCCAATTCACATTCCAAGTAATATTCGGCATGCTAATTACATTGCCGGTTGCCAAATTGCATTATCTCTTATAGTTTCCGAGATATGGACTATCGATAATTTACACCTTAGGCTCTGCTTCTAACTTGGGCCCAAATTGTAAAATGGTCTTATCTATTGGCGATTTCGTTCCAATTCACATTCCAAGTAATATTCGGCATGCTAATTACATTGCCGGTTGCCAAATTGCATTATCTCTTATAGTTTCCGAGATATGGACTATCGATAATTTACACCTTAGGCTCTGCTTCTAACTTGGGCCCAAATTGTAAAATGGTCTTATCTATTGGCGATTTCGTTCCAATTCGCATTCCAAGTAATATTCGGCATGCTAATTACATTGCCGGTTGCCAAACTGCATTATCTCTTATAGTTTCCGAGATATGGACTATCGATAATTTACACCTTAGGCTCTGCTTCTAACTTGGGCCCAAATTGTAAAATGGTCTTATCTATTGGCGATTTCGTTCCAATTCACATTCCAAGTAATATTCGGCATGCTAATTACATTGCCGGTTGCCAAATTGCATTATCTCTTATAGTTTCCGAGATATGGACTATCGATAATTTACACCTTAGGCTCTGCTTCTAACTTGGGCCCAAATTGTAAAATGGTCTTATCTATTGGCGATTTCGTTCCAATTCACATTCCAAGTAATATTCGGCATGCTAATTACATTGCCGGTTGCCAAATTGCATTATCTCTTATAGTTTCCGAGATATGGACTATCGATAATTTACACCTTAAGCTCTGCTTCTAACTTGGGCTCAAATTGTAAAATGGTCTTATCTATTGGCGATTTCGTTCCAATTCACATTCCAAGTAATATTCGGCATGCTAATTACATTGCCGTTTGCCAAATTGCATTATCTCTTATAGTTTCCGAGATATGGACTATCAATAATTTACACCTTAGGCTCTGCTTCTAACTTGGGCCCAAATTGTAAAATGGTCTTATCTATTGGCGATTTCGTTCCAATTCACATTCCAAGTAATATTCGGCATGCTAATTACATTGCCTGTTGCCAAATTGAATTATCTCTTATAGTTTCCGAGATATGGACTATCGATAATTTACACCTTAGGCTCTGCTTCTAACTTGGGCCCAAATTGTAAAATGGTCTTACCTATTGGCGATTTCGTTCCAATTCACATTCCAAGTAATATTCGGCATGCTAATTACATTGCCGGTTGCCAAATTGCATTATCTCTTATAGTTTCCGAGATATGGACTATCGATAATTTACACCTTAGGCTCTGCTTCTAACTTGGGCCCAAATTGTAAAATGGTCTTATCTATTGGCGATTTCGTTCCAATTCACATTCCAATTAATATTCGGCATGCTAATTACATTGCCGGTTGCCAAATTGCATTATCTCTTATAGTTTCCGAGATATGGACTATCGATAATTTACACCTTAGGCTCTGCTTCTAACTTGGGCCCAAATTGTAAAATGGTCTTATCTATTGGCGATTTCGTTCCAATTCACATTCCAAGTAATATTCGGCATGCTAATTACGTTGCCGTTTGCCAAATTGCATTATCTCTTATAGTTTCCGAGATATGGACTATCGATAATTTACACCTTAGGCTCTGCTTCTAACTTGGGCCCAAATTGTAAAATGGTCTTATCTATTGGCGATTTCGTTCCAATTCACATTCCAAGTAATATTCGGCATGCTAATTACATTGCCGGTTGCCAAATTGCATTATATCTTATAGTTTCCGAGATATGGACTATCGATAATTTACACCTTAGGCTTTGCTTCTAACTTGGGCCCAAATTGTAAAATGGTCTTATCTATTGGCGATTTCGTTCCAATTCACATTCCAAGTAATATTCGGCATGCTAATTACATTGCCGGTTGCCAAATTGAATTATCTCTTATAGTTTCCGAGATATGGACTATCGATAATTTACACCTTAGGCTCTGCTTCTAATTTGGGCCCAAATTGTAAAATGGTCTTACCTATTGGCGATTTCGTTCCAATTCACATTCCAAGTAATATTCGGCATGCTAATTACATTGCCGGTTGCCAAATTGCATTATCTCTTATAGTTTCCGAGATATGGACTATCGATAATTTACACCTTAGGCTCTGCTTCTAACTTGGGCCCAAATTGTAAAATCGTCTTATCTATTGGCGATTTCGTTCCAATTCACATTCCAAGTAATATTCGGCATGCTAATTACATTGAAGGTTGCCAAATTGCATTATCTCTTATAGTTTCCGAGATATGGACTATCGGTAATTTACACCTTAGGCTCTGCTTCTAACTTGGGCCCAAATTATAAAATGGTCTTATCTATTGGCGATTTCGTTCCAATTCATATTCCAAGTAATATTCGGCATGCTAATTACATTGCCGGTTGCCAAATTGCATTATCTCTTATAGTTTCCGAGATATGGACTATCGATAATTTACATCTTAGGCTCTGCTTCTAACTTGGGCCCAAATTGTAAAATGGTCTTACCTATTGGCGATTTCGTTCCAATTCACATTCCAAGTAATATTCGGCATGCTAATTACATTGCCGGTTGCCAAATTGCATTATCTCTTATAGTTTCCGAGATATGGACTATCGATAATTTACACCTTAGGCTCTGCTTCTAACTTGGGCCCAAATTGTAAAATGGTCTTATCTATTGGCGATTTCGTTCCAATTCACATTCCAAGTAATATTCGGCATGCTAATTACATTGCTGGTTGCCAAATTGAATTATCTCTTATAGTTTCCGAGATATGGACTATCGATAATTTACACCTTAGGCTCTGCTTCTAACTTGGGCCCAAATTATAAAATGGTCTTACCTATTGGCGATTTCGTTCCAATTCACATTCCAAGTAATATTCGGCATGCTAATTACATTGCCGGTTGCCAAATTGCATTATCTCTTATAGTTTCCGATATATGGACTATCGATAATTTACACCTTAGGCTCTGCTTCTAACTTGGGCCCAAATTGTAAAATGGTCTTATCTATTGGCGATTTCGTTCCAATTCACATTCCAAGTAATATTCGGCATGCTAATTACATTGCCGGTTGCCAAATTGCATTATCTCTTATAGTTTCCGAGATATGGACTATCGATAATTTACACCTTAGGCTCTGCTGCTAACTTGGGCCCAAATTGTAAAATGGTCTTATCTATTGGCGATTTCGTTCCAATTCACATTCCAAGTAATATTCGGCATGCTAATTACATTGCCGGTTGCCAAATTGAATTATCTCTTATAGTTTCCGAGATATGGACTATCGATAGTTTACACCTTAGGCTCTGCTTCTAACTTGGGCCCAAATTGTAAAATGGTCTTACCTATTGGCGATTTCGTTCCAATTCTCATTCCAAGTAATATTCGGCATGCTAATTACATTGCCGGTTGCCAAATTGCATTATCTCTTATAGTTTCCGAGATATGGACTATCGATAATTTACACCTTAGGCTCTGCTTCTAACTTGGGCCCAAATTGTAAAATGGTCTTATCTATTGGCGATTTCGTTCCAATTCACACTCCAAGTAATATTCGGCATGCTAATTACATTGCCGGTTGCGAAATTGCATTATCTCTTATAGTTTCCGAGATATGGACTATCAATAATTTACACCTTAGGCTCTGTTTCTAACTTGGGCCCAAATTGTAAAATGGTCTTATCTATTGGCGATTTCGTTCCAATTCAGATTCCAAGTAATATTCGGCATGCTAATTACATTGCCGGTTGCTAAATTGCATTATCTCTTATAGTTTCCGAGATATGGACTATCGATAATTTACACCTTAGGCTCTGCTTCTAACTTGGGCCCAAATTGTAAAATGGTCTTATCTATTGGCGATTTCGTTCCAATTCACATTCCAAGTAATATTCGGCATGCTAATTACATTGCCGGTTGCCAAATTGCATTATCTCTTATAGTTTCCGAGATATGGACTATCGATAATTTACACCTTAGGCTCTGCTTCTAACTTGGGCCCAAATTGTAAAATGGTCTTATCTATTGGCAATTTCGTTCCAATTCACATTCCAAGTAATATTCGGCATGCCAATTACATTGCCGGTTGCCAAATTGCATTACCTCTTATAGTTTCCGAGATATGGACTATCGATAATTTACACCTTAGGCTCTGCTTCTAACTTGGGCCCAAATTGTAAAATGGTCTTATCTATTGGCGATTTCGTTCCAATTCACATTCCAAGTAATATTCGGCATGCTAATTACATTGCCGGTTGCCAAATTGCATTATCTCTTATAGTTTCCGAGATATGGACTATCGATAATTTACACCTTAGGCTCTGCTTCTAACTTGGGCCCAAATTGTAAAATGGTCTTCTCTATTGGCGATTTCGTTCCAATTCACATTCCAAGTAATATTCGGCATGCTAATTACATTGCCGGTTGCCAAATTGCATTATCTCTTATAGTTTCCGAGATATGGACTATCGATAATTTACACCTTAGGCTCTGCTTCTAACTTGGGCCCAAATTGTAAAATGGTCTTATCTATTAGCGATTTCGTTCCAATTCACATTCCAATTAATATTCGGCATGCTAATTACATTGCCGTTTGCCAAATTGCATTATCTCTTATAGTTTCCGAGATATGGACTATCGATAATTTACACCTTAGGCTCTGCTTCTAACTTGGGCCCAAATTGTAAAATGGTCTTATCTATTAGCGATTTCGTTCCAATTCACATTCCAAGTAATATTCGGCATGCTAATTACATTGCCGGTTGCCAAATTGCATTATCTCTTATAGTTTCCGAGATATGGACTATCGATAATTTACACCTTAGGCTCTGCTTCTAACTTGGGCCCAAATTGTAAAATGGTCTTATCTATTGGCGATTTCGTTCCAATTCACATTCCAAGTAATATTCGGCATGCTAATTACATTGCCGGTTGCCAAATTGCATTATCTCTTATAGTTTCCGAGATATGGACTTTCGATAATTTACACCTTAGGCTCTGCTTCTAACTTGGGCCCAAATTGTAAAATGGTCTTATCTATTGGCGATTTCGTTCCAATTCACATTCCAAGTAATATTCGGCATGCTAATTACATTGCTGGTTGCCAAATTGAATTATCTCTTATAGTTTCCGAGATATGGACTATCGATAATTTACACCTTAGGCTCTGCTTCTAACTTGGGCCCAAATTGTAAAATGGTCTTACCTATTGGCGATTTCGTTCCAATTCACATTCCAAGTAATATTCGGCATGCTAATTACATTGCCGGTTGCCAAATTGCATTATCTCTTATAGTTTCCGATATATGGACTATCGATAATTTACACCTTAGGCTCTGCTTCTAACTTGGGCCCAAATTGTAAAATGGTCTTATCTATTGGCGATTTCGTTCCAATTCACATTCCAAGTAATATTCGGCATGCTAATTACATTGCCGGTTGCCAAATTGCATTATCTCTTATAGTTTCCGAGATATGGACTATCGATAATTTACACCTTAGGCTCTGCTTCTAACTTGGGCCCAAATTGTAAAATGGTCTTATCTATTGGCGATTTCGTTCCAATTCACATTCCAAGTAATATTCGGCATGCTAATTACATTGCCGGTTGCCAAATTGCATTATCTCTTATAGTTTCCGAGATATGGACTATCGATAATTTACACCTTAGGCTCTGCTTCTAACTTGGGCCCAAATTGTAAAATGGTCTTTATCTATTGGCGATTTCGTTCCAATTCGCATTCCAAGTAATATTCGGCATGCTAATTACATTGCCGGTTGCCAAACTGCATTATCTCTTATAGTTTCCGAGATATGGACTATCGATAATTTACACCTTAGGCTCTGCTTCTAAACTTGGGCCCAAATTGTAAAATGGTCTTATCTATTGGCGATTTCGTTCCAATTCACATTCCAAGTAATATTCGGCATGCTAATTACATTG
This sequence comes from Rhynchophorus ferrugineus, assembly GCF_030347505.1. Classification (NCBI taxonomy): domain Eukaryota; kingdom Metazoa; phylum Arthropoda; class Insecta; order Coleoptera; family Curculionidae; genus Rhynchophorus; species Rhynchophorus ferrugineus. Next base: position 211,664 of record NW_027472842.1, read on the forward strand.
CCGGTTGCCAAATTGCATTATCTCTTATAGTTTCCGAGATATGGGACTATCGATAATTTACACCTTAGGCTCTGCTTCTAACTTGGGCCCAAATTGTAAAATGGTCTTATCTATTGGCGATTTCGTTCCAATTCACATTCCAAGTAATATTCGGCATGCTAATTACATTGCCGGTTGCCAAATTGCATTATCTCTTATAGTTTCCGAGATATGGACTATCGATAATTTACACCTTAAGCTCTGCTTCTAACTTGGGCTCAAATTGTAAAATGGTCTTATCTATTGGCGATTTCGTTCCAATTCACATTCCAAGTAATATTCGGCATGCTAATTACATTGCCGTTTGCCAAATTGCATTATCTCTTATAGTTTCCGAGATATGGACTATCAATAATTTACACCTTAGGCTCTGCTTCTAACTTGGGCCCAAATTGTAAAATGGTCTTATCTATTGGCGATTTCGTTTCCAATTCACATTCCAAGTAATATTCGGCATGCTAATTACATTGCCTGTTGCCAAATTGAATTATCTCTTATAGTTTCCGAGATATGGACTATCGATAATTTACACCTTAGGCTCTGCTTCTAACTTGGGCCCAAATTGTAAAATGGTCTTACCTATTGGCGATTTCGTTCCAATTCACATTCCAAGTAATATTCGGCATGCTAATTACATTGCCGGTTGCCAAATTGCATTATCTCTTATAGTTTCCGAGATATGGACTATCGATAATTTACACCTTAGGCTCTGCTTCTAACTTGGGCCCAAATTGTAAAAATGGTCTTATCTATTGGCGATTTCGTTCCAATTCACATTCCAATTAATATTCGGCATGCTAATTACATTGCCGGTTGCCAAATTGCATTATCTCTTATAGTTTTCCGAGATATGGACTATCGATAATTTACACCTTAGGCTCTGCTTCTAACATTGGGCCAAATTGTAAAAATGGTCTTATCTATTGGCGATTTCGTTCCAATTCACATTCCAAGTAATATTCGGCATGCTAATTACGTTGCCGTTTGCCAAATTGCATTATCTCTTATAGTTTCCGAGATATGGACTATCGATAATTTACACCTTAGGCTCTGCTTCTAACTTGGGCCCCAAATTGTAAAATGGTCTTATCTATTGGCGATTTCGTTCCAATTTCACATTCCAAGTAATATTCGGCATGCTAATTACATTGAAGGTTGCCAAATTGCATTATCTCTTATAGTTTCCGAGATATGGACTATCGATAATTTTACACCTTAGGCTCTGCTTCTAACTTGGGCCCAAATTGTAAAATGGTCTTACCTATTGGCGATTTCGTTCCAATTCACATTCCAAGTAATATTCGGCATGCTAATTACATTGCCGGTTGCCAAAATTGCATTAATCTCTTATAGTTTCCGAGATATGGACTATCGATAATTTTACACCTTAGGCTCTGCTTCTAACTTGGGCCCAAATTGTAAAAATCGTCTTATCTATTGGCGATTTCGTTCCAATTCACATTCCAAAGTAATTATTCGGCATGCTAATTACATTGAAGGTTGCCAAATTGCATTATCTCTTATAGTTTCCGAGATATGGACTATCGATAATTTTACACCTTAGGCTCTGCTTCTAACTTGGGCCCAAATTGTAAAATGGTCTTATCTATTGGCGATTTCGTTCCAATTCACATTCCAAGTAATATTCGGCATGCTAATTACATTGCTGGTTGCCAAATTGAATTATCTCTTATAGTTTCCGAGATATGGACTATCGATAATTTACAACCTTAGGCTCTGCTTCTAACTTGGGCCCAAATTATAAAATGGTCTTACCTATTGGCGATTTCGTTCCAATTCACATTCCAAGTAATATTCGGCATGCTAATTACATTGCCGGTTGCCAAATTGCATTATCTCTTATAGTTTCCGATATATGGACTATCGATAATTTACACCTTAGGCTCCTGCTTCTAACTTGGGCCCAAATTGTAAAATGGTCTTATCTATTGGGCGATTTCGTTCCAATTCACATTCCAAGTAATATTCGGCATGCTAATTACATTGCCGGTTGCCAAATTGCATTATCTCTTATAGTTTCCGAGATATGGACTATCGATAATTTACACCTTAGGCTCTGCTTCTAACTTGGGCCCAAATTGTAAAATGGTCTTATCTATTGGCGATTTCGTTCCAATTCACATTCCAAGTAATATTCGGCATGCTAATTACATTGCCGGTTGCCAAATTGCATTATCTCTTATAGTTTCCGAGATATGGACTATCGATAATTTACACCTTAGGCTCTGCTTCTAACTTGGGCCCAAATTGTAAAATGGTCTTATCTATTGGCGATTTCGTTCCAATTCGCATTCCAAGTAATATTCGGCATGCTAATTACATTGCCGGTTGCCAAAACTGCATTATCTCTTATAGTTTCCGAGATATGGACTATCGATAATTTACACCTTAGGCTCTGCTTCTAACTTGGGCCCAAATTGTAAAATGGTCTTATCTATTGGCGATTTCGTTCCAATTCACATTCCAAGTAATATTCGGCATGCTAATTACATTGCCGGTTGCCAAATTGCATTATCTCTTATAGTTTCCGAGATATGGACTATCGATAATTTACACCTTAGGCTCCTGCTTCTAACTTGGGCCCAAATTGTAAAATGGTCTTATCTATTGGCGATTTCGTTCCAATTCACATTCCAAGTAATATTCGGCATGCTAATTACATTGCCGGTTGCCAAATTGCATTATCTTCTTATAGTTTCCGAGATATGGACTATCGATAATTTACACCTTAAGCTCTGCTTCTAACTTGGGCCCAAATTGTAAAATGGTCTTATCTATTGGCGATTTCGTTCCAATTCACATTCCAAGTAATATTCGGCATGCTAATTACATTGCCGGTTGCCAAATTGCATTATCTCTTATAGTTTCCGAGATATGGACTATCGATAATTTACACCTTAGGCTCTGCTTCTAACTTGGGCCCAAATTGTAAAATGGTCTTATCTATTGGCGATTTTCGTTCCAATTCACATTCCAAGTAATATTTCGGCATGCTAATTACATTGCCGGTTGCCAAATTGCATTTATCTCTTATAGTTTCCGAGATATGGACTATCGATAATTTACACCTTAAGCTCTGCTTCTAACTTGGGCTCAAATTGTAAAATGGTCCTTATCTATTGGCGATTTCGTTCCAATTCACATTCCAAGTAATATTCGGCATGCTAATTACATTGCCGTTTTGCCAAATTGCATTATCTCTTATAGTTTCCGAGATATGGACTATCAATAATTTACACCTTAGGCTCTGCTTCTAACTTGGGCCCAAATTGTAAAAATGGTCCTTATCTATTGGCGATTTCGTTCCAATTCACATTCCAAGTAATATTCGGCATGCTAATTACATTGCCTGTTGCCAAATTGAATTATCTCTTATAGTTTCCGAGATATGGACTATCGATAATTTACACCTTAGGCTCTGCTTCTAACTTGGGGCCCAAATTGTAAAATGGTCTTACCTATTGGCGATTTCGTTCCAATTCACATTCCAAGTAATATTCGGCATGCTAATTACATTGCCGGTTGCCAAATTGCATTATCTCTTATAGTTTCCGAGATATGGACTATCGATAATTTACACCTTAGGCTCTGCTTCTAACTTGGGGCCCAAATTGTAAAAATGGGTCCTTATCTATTGGCGATTTTCGTTCCAATTCACATTCCAATTAATATTCGGCATGCTAATTACATTGCCGGTTGCCAAATTGCATTATCTCTTATAGTTTTCCGAGATATGGACTATCGATAATTTACACCTTAGGCTCTGCTTCTAACTTGGGCCCAATTGTAAAATGGTCTTATCTATTGGCGATTTCGTTCCAATTCACATTCCAAGTAATATTCGGCATGCTAAATTACGTTGCCGTTTGCCAAATTGCATTATCTCTTATAGTTTCCGAGATATGGACTATCGATAATTTACACCTTAGGCTCTGCTTCTAACTTGGGGCCCAAATTGTAAAAATGGTCTTATCTATTGGCGATTTCGTTCCAATTCACATTCCAGTAATATTCGGCATGCTAATTACATTGACGGTTGCCAAATTGAATTATCTCTTATAGTTTCCGAGATATGGACTATCGATAGTTTTACACCTTAGGCTCTGCTTCTAACTTGGGCCCAAATTGTAAAATGGTCTTACCTATTGGCGATTTCGTTCCAATTCACATTCCACGTAATATTCGGCATGCTAATTACATTGCCGGTTGCCTAATTGCATTATCTCTTATAGTTTCCGAGATATGGACTATCGATAATTTACACCCTTAGGCTCTGCTTCTAACTTGGGCCCAAATTGTAAAATGGTCTTATCTATTGGCGATTTCGTTCCAATTCACATTCCAAGTAATATTCGGCATGCTAATTACATTGCCGGTTGCCAAATTGCATTATCTCTTATAGTTTCCGAGATATGGACTATCGATAATTTACATCTTAGGCTCTGCTTCTAAACTTGGGCCCAAATTGTAAAATCGTCTTATCTATTGGCGATTTCGTTCCAATTCACATTCCAAGTAATATTCGGCATGCTAATTACATTGCCGGTTGCCAAATTGCATTATCTCTTATAGTTTCCGAGATATGGACTATCGATAATTTTACACCTTAGGCTCTGCTTCTAACTTGGGCCCAAATTGTAAAATGGTCTTATCTATTGGCGATTTCGTTCCAATTCACATTCCAAGTAATATTCGGCATGCTAATTACATTGCCGGTTGCCAAATTGCATTATCTCTTATAGTTTCCGAGATATGGACTATCGATAATTTACACCTTAGGCTCTGCTTCTAACTTGGGCCCAAATTGTAAAATGGTCTTATCTATTGGCGATTTCGTTCCAATTCACACTCCAAGTAATATTCGGCATGCTAATTACATTGCCGGTTGCGAAATTGCATTATCTCTTATAGTTTCCGAGATATGGACTATCAATAATTTACACCTTAGGCTCTGTTTCTAACTTGGGCCCAAATTGTAAAAATGGTCTTATCTATTGGCGATTTCGTTCCAATTCAGATTCCAAGTAATATTCGGCATGCTAATTACATTGCCGGTTGCTAAATTGCATTATCTCTTATAGTTTCCGAGATATGGACTATCGATAATTTACACCTTAGGCTCTGCTTCTAACTTGGGCCCAAATTGTAAAATGGTCTTATCTATTGGCGATTTCGTTCCAATTCACATTCCAAGTAATATTCGGCATGCTAATTACATTGCCGGTTGCCAAATTGCATTATCTCTTATAGTTTCCGAGATATGGACTATCGATAATTTACAACCTTAGGCTCTGCTTCTAACTTGGGCCCAAATTGTAAAATGGTCTTATCTATTGGCAATTTCGTTCCAATTCACATTCCAAGTAATATTCCGGCATGCCAATTACATTGCCGGTTGCCAAATTGCATTACCTCTTATAGTTTCCGAGATATGGACTATCGATAATTTACACCTTAGGCTCTGCTTCTAACTTGGGCCCAAATTGTAAAATGGTCTTATCTATTGGCGATTTCGTTCCAATTCACATCCAAGTAATATTCGGCATGCTGAATTACATTGCCGGTTGCCAAATTGCATTATCTCTTATAGTTTCCGAGATATGGACTATCGATAATTTACACCTTAAGCTCTGCTTCTAACTTGGGCTCAAATTGTAAAATGGTCTTATCTATTGGCGATTTCGTTCCAATTCACATTCCAAGTAATATTCGGCATGCTAATTACATTGCCGTTTGCCAAATTGCATTATCTCTTATAGTTTCCGAGATATGGACTATCAATAATTTACACCTTAGGCTCTGCTTCTAACTTGGGCCCAAATTGTAAAATGGTCTTATCTATTGGCGATTTCGTTCCAATTCACATTCCAAGTAATATTCGGCATGCTAATTACATTGCCTGTTGCCAAATTGAATTATCTCTTATAGTTTCCGAGATATGGACTATCGATAATTTACAACCTTAGGCTCTGCTTCTAACTTGGGCCCAAATTGTAAAATGGTCTTACCTATTTGGCGATTTTCGTTTCCAATTCACATTCCAAGTAATATTCGCGGCATGCTAATTACATTGCCGGTTGCCAAATTGCATTATCTCTTATAGTTTCCGAGATATGGACTATCGATAATTTACACCTTAGGCTCTGCTTCTAACTTGGGCCCAAATTGTAAAATGGTCTTATCTATTGGCGATTTCGTTCCAATTCACATTCCAATTAATATTCGGCATGCTAATTACATTGCCGGTTGCCAAATTGCATTATCTCTTATAGTTTCCGAGATATGGACTATCGATAATTTACACCTTAGGGCTCTGCTTCTAACTTGGGCCCAAATTGTAAAATGGTCTTAATCTATTGGCGATTTCGTTCCAATTCACATTCCAAGTAATATTCGGCATGCTAATTACGTTGCCGTTTGCCAAATTGCATTATCTCTTTATAGTTTCCGAGATATGGACTATCGATAATTTACACCTTAGGCTCTGCTTCTAACTTGGGCCCAAATTGTAAAATGGTCCTTATCTATTGGCGATTTCGTTCCAATTCACATTCCAAGTAATATTCGGCATGCTAATTACATTGACGGTTGCCAAATTGAATTATCTCTTATAGTTTCCGAGATATGGACTATCGATAGTTTACACCTTAGGCTCTGCTTCTAACTTGGGCCCAAATTGTAAAAATGGTCTTACCTATTGGCGATTTCGTTTCCAATTCACATTCCACGTAATATTCGGCATGCTAATTACATTGCCGGTTGCCTAATTGCATTATCTCTTATAGTTTCCGAGATATGGACTATCGATAATTTACACCTTAGGCTCTGCTTCTAACTTGGGCCCCAAATTGTAAAATGGTCCTTATCTATTGGCGATTTCGTTCCAATTCACATTCCAAAGTAATATTCGGCATGCCTAATTACATTGCCGGTTGCCAAAATTGCATTAATCTCTTATAGTTTCCGAGATATGGACTATCGATAATTTACATCTTAGGCTCTGCTTCTAACTTGGGCCCAAATTGTAAAATCGGTCTTATCTATTGGCGATTTCGTTCCAATTCCACATTCCAAGTAATATTCGGCATGCTAATTACATTGCCGGTTGCCAAATTGCATTATTCTCTTATAGTTTCCGAGATATGGACTATCGATAATTTACACCTTAGGCTCTGCTTCTAACTTGGGCCCAAATCTGTAAAATGGTCTTATCTATTGGCGATTTCGTTCCCAATTCACATTCCAAGTAATATTCGGCATGCTAATTACATTGCCGGTTGCCAAATTGCATTATCTCTTATAGTTTCCGAGATATGGACTATCGATAATTTACACCTTAGGCTCTGCTTCTAACTTGGGCCCCAAATTTGTAAAATGGTCTTATCTATTGGCGATTTCGTTCCAATTCACACTCCAAGTAATATTCGGCATGCTAATTACATTGCCGGTTGCGAAATTGCATTATCTCTTATAGTTTCCGAGATATGGACTATCAATAATTTTACACCTTAGGCTCTGTTTCTAACTTGGGCCCAAATTGTAAAATGGTCTTATCTATTGGCGATTTCGTTCCAATTCAGATTCCAAGTAATATTCGGCATGCTAATTACATTGCCGGTTGCTAAATTGCATTATCTCTTATAGTTTCCGAGATATGGGACTATCGATAATTTACACCTTAGGCTCTGCTTCTAACTTGGGCCCAAATTGTAAAATGGTCTTATCTATTGGCGATTTTCGTTCCAATTCACATTCCAAGTAATATTCGGCATGCTAATTACATTGCCGGTTGCCAAATTGCATTATCTCTTATAGTTTCCGAGATATGGACTATCGATAATTTACACCTTAGGCTCTGCTTCTAACTTGGGCCCAAATTGTAAAATGGTCTTATCTATTGGCAAATTTCGTTCCAATTCACATTCCAAGTAATATTCGGCATGCCAATTACATTGCCGGTTGCCAAATTGCATTACCTCTTATAGTTTCCGAGATATGGACTATCGATAATTTACACCTTAGGCTCTGCTTCTAACTTGGGCCCAAATTGTAAAATGGTCTTATCTATTGGCGATTTCGTTCCAATTCACATTCCAAGTAATATTCCGGCATGCTAATTACATTGCCGGTTGCCAAATTGCATTATCTCTTATAGTTTCCGAGATATGGACTATCGATAATTTTACACCTTAGGCTCCTGCTTCTAACTTGGGCCCCAAATTGTAAAATGGTCTTCTCTATTGGCGATTTCGTTCCAATTCACATTCCAAGTAATATTCGGCATGCTAATTACATTGCCGGTTGCCAAATTTGCATTATCTCTTATAGTTTCCGAGATATGGACTATCGATAATTTACACCTTAGGCTCTGCTTCTAACTTGGGCCCAAATTGTAAAATGGTCTTATCTATTAGCGATTTCGTTCCAATTCACATTCCAATTAATATTCGGCATGCTAAATTACACTTGCCGTTTGCCAAATTGCATTATCTCTTATAGTTTTCCGAGATATGGACTATCGATAATTTACACCTTAGGCTCTGCTTCTAACTGGGCCCAAATTGTAAAATGGTCTTATCTATTAGCGATTTCGTTCCAATTCACATTCCAAGTAATATTCGGCATGCTAATTACATTGCCGGTTGCCAAATTGCATTATCTCTTATAGTTTCCGAGATATGGACTATCGATAATTTACACCTTAGGCTCTGCTTCTAACTTGGGCCCAAATTGTAAAATGGTCTTATCTATTGGCGATTTCGTTCCAATTCACATTCCAAGTAATATTCGGCATGCTAATTACATTGCCGGTTGCCAAATTGCATTATCTCTTATAGTTTCCGAGATATGGACTTTCGATAATTTACACCTTAGGCTCTGCTTCTAACTTGGGCCCAAATTGTAAAATGGTCTTATCTATTGGCGATTTCGTTCCAATTCACATTCCAAGTAATATTCGGCATGCTAATTACATTGCCTGGTTGCCAAATTGAATTATCTCTTATAGTTTCCGAGATATGGACTATCGATAATTTACACCTTAGGCTCTGCTTCTAACTTGGGCCCCAAATTGTAAAATGGTCTTACCTATTGGCGATTTCGTTCCAATTCACATTCCAAGTAATATTCGGCATGCTAATTACATTGCGGGTTGCCAAATTGCATTATCTCTTATAGTTTCCGATATATGGACTATCGATAATTTACACCTTAGGCTCTGCTTCTAACTTGGGCCCAAATTGTAAAATGGGTCCTTATCTATTGGCGATTTCGTTCCAATTCACATTCCAAGTAATATTCGGCATGCTAATTACATTGCCGGTTGCCAAATTGCATTATCTCTTATAGTTTCCGAGATATGGACTATCGATAATTTACACCTTAGGCTCTGCTTCTTAACTTGGGCCCAAATTGTAAAAATGGTCTTATCTATTGGCGATTTCGTTCCATTCACATTCCAAGTAATATTCGGCATGCTAATTACATTGCCGGTTGCCCAAATTGCATTATCTCTTATAGTTTCCGAGATATGGACTATCGATAATTTACACCTTAGGCTCTGCTTCTAACTTGGGCCCAAATTGTAAAATGGGTCTTATCTATTGGCGATTTCGTTCCAATTCGCATTCCAAGTAATATTCGGCATGCTAATTACATTGCCGGTTGCCAAAACTGCATTATCTCTTATAGTTTCCGAGATATGGACTATCGATAATTTACACCTTAGGCTCTGCTTCTAACTTGGGCCCAAATTGTAAAATGGTCTTATCTATGGCGATTTCGTTCCAATTCACATTCCAAGTAATATTTCGGCATGCTAATTACATTGCCGGTTGCCAAATTGCATTATCTCTTATAGTTTCCGAGATATGGACTATCGATAATTTACACCTTAGGCTCTGCTTCTAACTTGGGCCCAAATTGTAAAATGGTCTTATCTATTGGCGATTTCGTTCCAATTCACATTCCAAGTAATATTCGGCATGCTAATTACATTGCCGGTTGCCAAATTGCATTATCTCTTTATAGTTTCCGAGATATGGACTATCGATAATTTACACCTTAAGCTCTGCTTCTAACTTGGGCCTCAAATTGTAAAATGGTCTTATCTATTGGCGATTTCGTTCCAATTCACATTCCAAGTAATATTCGGCATGCTAATTACATTGCCGTTTGCCAAATTGCATTATCTCTTATAGTTTCCGAGATATGGACTATCAATAATTTACACCTTAGGCTCTGCTTCTAACTTGGGCCCAAATTGTAAAATGGTCTTATCTATTGCGATTTCGTTCCAATTCACATTCCAAGTAATATTCGGCATGCTAATTACATTGCCTGTTGCCAAATTGAATTATCTCTTATAGTTTTCCCGAGATATGGACTATCGATAATTTACACCTTAGGCTCTGCTTCTAACTTGGGCCCAAATTGTAAAAATGGTCTTACCTATTGGCGATTTCGTTCCAATTCACATTCCAAGTAATATTCGGCATGCTAATTACATTGCCGGTTGCCAAATTGCATTATCTCTTATAGTTTCCGAGATATGGGACTATCGATAATTTACACCTTAGGCTCTGCTTCTAACTTGGGCCCAAAATTGTAAAATGGTCTTATCTATTGGCGATTTCGTTCCAATTCACATTCCAATTAATATTCGGCATGCTAATTACATTGCCGGTTGCCAAATTGCATTATCTCTTATAGTTTCCGAGATATGGACTATCGATAATTTACACCTTAGGCTCTGCTTCTAACTTGGGCCCAAATTGTAAAATGGTCTTATCTATTGGCGATTTCGTTCCAATTCACATTCCAAGTAATATTCGGCATGCTAATTACATTGCCGGTTGCCAAATTGCATTATCTCTTATAGTTTCCGAGATATGGACTATCGATAATTTACACCTTAAGCTCTGCTTCTAACTTGGGCTCAAATTGTAAAATGGTCTTATCTATTGGCGATTTCGTTCCAATTCACATTCCAAGTAATATTCGGCATGCTAATTACATTGCCGTTTGCCAAATTGCATTATCTCTTATAGTTTCCGAGATATGGACTATCAATAATTTTACACCTTAGGCCTCTGCTTCTAACTTGGGGCCCAAAATTGTAAAATGGTCCTTATCTATTGGCGATTTCGTTCCAATTCACATTCCAAGTAATATTCGGCATGCTAATTACATTGCCTGTTGCCAAATTGAATTATCTCTTATAGTTTCCGAGATATGGACTATCGATAATTTACACCTTAGGCTCTGCTTCTAACTTGGGCCCAAATTGTAAAAATGGTCTTACCTATTGGCGATTTCGTTCCAATTCACATTCCAAGTAATATTCGGCATGCTAATTACATTGCCGGTTGCCAAATTGCATTATCTCTTATAGTTTCCGAGATATGGACTATCGATAATTTTACACCTTAGGCTCTGCTTCTAACTTGGGCCCAAATTGTAAAATGGTCTTATCTATTGGCGATTTCGTTCCAATTCACATTCCAATTAATATTCGGCATGCTAATTACATTGCCGGTTGCCAAATTGCATTATCTCTTATAGTTTCCGAGATATGGACTATCGATAATTTACACCTTAGGCTCTGCTTCTAACTTGGGCCCAAATTGTAAAAATGGTCTTATCTATTGGCGATTTCGTTCCAATTCCACATTCCAAGTAATATTCGGCATGCTAATTACGTTGCCGTTTGCCAAATTGCATTATCTCTTATAGTTTCCGAGATATGGACTATCGATAATTTACACCTTAGGCTCTGCTTCTAACTTGGGCCCAAATTGTAAAATGGTCTTATCTATTGGCGATTTCGTTCCAATTCACATTCCAAGTAATATTCGGCATGCTAATTACATTGCCGGTTGCCAAAATTGCATTATATCTTATAGTTTCCGAGATATGGACTATCGATAATTTACACCTTAGGCTTTGCTTTCTAACTTGGGCCCAAATTGTAAAATGGTCTTATCTATTGGCGATTTCGTTCCAATTCACATTCCAAGTAATATTCGGCATGCTAATTACATTGCCGGTTGCCAAATTGAATATCTCTTATAGTTTCCGAGATATGGACTATCGATAATTTACACCTTAGGCTCTGCTTCTAACTTGGGCCCAAATTGTAAAATGGTCTTACCTATTGGCGATTTCGTTCCAATTCACATTCCAAGTAATATTCGGCATGCTAATTACATTGCCGGTTGCCAAATTGCATTATCTCCTTATAGTTTCCGAGATATGGACTATCGATAATTTACACCTTAGGCTCTGCTTCTAACTTGGGCCCAAATTGTAAAAATCGTCTTATCTATTGGCGATTTCGTTCCAATTCACATTCCAAGTAATATTCGGCATGCTAATTACATTGAAGGTTGCCAAAATTGCATTATCTCTTATAGTTTCCGAGATATGGACTATCGATAATTTACACCTTAGGCTCTGCTTCTAACTTGGGCCCAAATTGTAAAATGGTCCTTATCTATTGGCGATTTCGTTCCAATTCACATTCCAAGTAATATTCGGCATGCTAATTACATTGCTGGTTGCCAAATTGAATTATCTCTTATAGTTTCCGAGATATGGACTATCGATAATTTACACCTTAGGCTCTGCTTCTAACTTGGGCCCCAAATTATAAAATGGTCTTACCTATTGGCGATTTCGTTCCAATTTCACATTCCAAGTAATATTCGGCATGCTAATTACATTGCCGGTTGCCAAATTGCATTATCTCTTATAGTTTCCGATATATGGACTATCGATAATTTACACCTTAGGCTCTGCTTCTAACTTGGGCCCAAATTGTAAAATGGTCTTATCTATTGGCGATTTCGTTCCAATTCACATTCCAAGTAATATTCGGCATGCTAATTACATTGCCGGTTGCCAAATTGCATTATCTCTTATAGTTTCCGAGATATGGACCTATCGATAATTTACACCTTAGGGCTCTGCTTCTAAACTTGGGCCCAAATTGTAAAATGGTCTTATCTATTGGCGATTTCGTTCCAATTCACATTCCAAGTAATATTCGGCATGCTAATTACATTGCCGGTTGCCAAATTGCATTATCTCTTATAGTTTCCGAGATATGGACTATCGATAATTTTACACCTTAGGCTCTGCTTCTAACTTGGGCCCAAATTGTAAAAATGGTCCTTATCTATTGGCGATTTCGTTCCTATTCGCAATTCCAAGTAATATTCGGCATGCTAAATTACATTGCCGGTTGCCAAACTTCATTATCTCTTATAGTTTCCGAGATATGGACTATCGATAATTTACACCTTAGGCTCTGCTTCTAACTTTGGGCCCAAATTGTAAAATGGTCTTATCTATTGGCGATTTTCGTTCCAATTCACATTCCAAGTAATAATTTCGGCTAATGGCTAATTACATTGCCGGTTGCCAAATTGCATTATCTCTTATAGTTTCCGAGATATGGACTATCGATAATTTTACACCTTAGGCTCTGCTTCTAACTTGGGCCCAAATTGTAAAATGGTCTTATCTATTGGCGATTTCGTTCCAATTCACATTCCAAGTAATATTCGGCATGCTAATTACATTGCCGGTTGCCAAATTGCATTATCTCTTATTAGTTTCCGAGATATGGACTATCGATAATTTACACCTTAAGCTCTGCTTCTAACTTGGGCCCAAATTGTAAAATGGTCTTATCTATTGGCGATTTCGTTCCAAATTCACATTCCAAGTAATATTCGGCATGCTAAATTACATTGCCGGTTGCCAAATTGCATTATCTCTTATAGTTTTCCGAGATATGGACTATCGATAATTTACACCTTTAGGCTCTGCTTCTAACTTGGGCCCAAATTGTAAAATGGTCTTATCTATTGGCGATTTCGTTCCAATTCACATTCCAAGTAATATTCGGCATGCTAATTACATTGCCGGTTGCCAAATTGCATTATCTCTTATAGTTTCCGAGATATGGACTATCGATAATTTTACACCTTAAGCTCTGCTTCTAACTTGGGCTCAAATTGTAAAATGTCTTATCTATTGGCGATTTCGTTCCAATTCACATTCCAAGTAATATTCGGCATGCTAATTACATTGCCGTTTTGCCAAATTGCATTATCTCTTATAGTTTCCGAGATATGGACTATCAATAATTTACACCTTAGGCTCTGCTTCTAACTTGGGCCCAAATTGTAAAATGGTCCTTATCTATTGGCGATTTCGTTCCAATTCACATTCCAAGTAATATTCGGCATGCTAATTACATTTGCCTGTTGCCAAATTGAATTATCTCTTATAGTTTCCGAGATATGGACTATCGTAAATTTACACCTTAGGCTCTGCTTCTAACTTGGGCCCAAAATGTAAAATGGTCTTACCTATTGGGCGATTTCCGTTCCAATTCACATTCCAAGTAATATTCGGCATGCTAATTACATTGCCGGTTGCCAAATTGCCATTATCTCTTATAGTTTCCCGAGATATGGACTATCGATAATTTTACACCTTAGGCTCTGCTTCTAACTTGGGCCCAAATTGTAAAATGGTCTTATCTATTGGCGATTTCGGTTCCAATTTCCACATTCCAATTAATATTCGGCATGCTAAATTACATTGCCGGTTGCCAAATTGCATTTATCTCTTATAGTTTCCCGAGATATTGGACTATCGAATAAGATTTACACCTTAGGCTCTGCTTCTAACTTGGGCCCAAATTGTAAAATGGTCTTATCTATTGGCGATTTCGTTCCAATTCACATTCCAAGTAATATTCGGCATGCTAATTACGTTGCCGTTTGCCAAATTGCATTATCTCTTATAGTTTCCGAGATATGGGACTATCGATAATTTACACCTTAGGCTCTGCTTCTAACTTGGGCCCCAAATTTGTAAAATGGTCCTTATCTATTGGCGATTTCGTTCCAATTCACATTCCAAGTAATATTCGGCATGCTAATTACATTGCCGGTTGCCAAATTGCATTATATCTTATAGTTTCCGAGATATGGACCTATCGATAATTTACACCTTAGGCTTTGCTTCTAACTTGGGCCCAAATTGTAAAATGGGTCTTATCTATTGGCGATTTCGTTCCAATTCACATTCCAAGTAATATTCGGCATGCTAATTACATTGCCGGTTGCCAAATTGAATTATCTCTTATAGTTTCCGAGATATGGACTATCGATTAATTTTACACCTTAGGCTCTGCTTCTAACTTGGGCCCAAATTGTAAAATGGTCTTTACCTATTGGCGATTTCGTTTCCAATTCACATTCCAAAGTAATATTCGCATGCTAATTACATTGCCGGTTGCCAAATTGCATTATCTCTTATAGTTTCCGAGAATATGTGACTATCGATAATTTACACCCTTAGGCTCTGCTTCTAACTTGGGCCCCAAATTGTAAAATCGTCTTATCTATTGGCGAATTTCGTTCCAATTCACATTCCAAAGTAATATTCGGCATGCTAATTACATTGAAGGTTTGCCAAATTGCATTATCTCTTATAGTTTCCGAGATATGGACTATCGATAATTTACACCTTAGGCTCTGCTTCTAACTTGGGCCCAAATTGTAAAATGGTCTTATCTATTGGCGATTTCGTTCCAAATTCACATTCCAAGTAATATTCGGCATGCTAAATTACATTGCTGGTTGCCAAATTGAATTATCTCTTATAGTTTCCGAGATATGGACTATCGATAATTTACACCTTAGGCTCTGCTTCTAACTTGGGCCCCAAATTATAAAATGGTCTTACCTATTGGCGATTTCGTTCCAATTCACCTTCCAAGTAATATTCGGCATGCTAATTACATTGCCGGTTGCCAAAATTGCATTATCTCTTTATAGTTTCCGATATATGGACTATCGATAATTTACACCTTAGGCTCTGCTTCTAACTTGGGCCCCAAAATTGTAAAAATGGTCTTATCTATTGGCGATTTCGTTCCAATTCACATTCCAAGTAATATTCGGCATGCTAATTACATTGCCGGTTGCCAAAATTGCATTATCTCTTATAGTTTCCGAGATATGGACTATCGATAATTTAACACCTTAGGCTCTGCTTCTAACTTGGGCCCAAATTGTAAAATGGTCTTATCTATTGGCGATTTCGTTCCAATTCACATTTCCAAGTAAATATTCGGCATGCTAATTACATTGCCGGTTTGCCCAAAATTGCATTATCTCTTATAGTTTCCGAGATATGGACTATCGATAATTTTACACCTTAGGCTCTGCTTCTAACTTGGGCCCAAATTGTAAAATGGTCCTTTAATCTATTGGCGATTTTCGTTCCAATTCGCATTCCAAGTAATATTCGGCATGCTAATTACATTGCCGGTTTGCCAAAATGCATTATCTCTTATAGTTTTCCGAGATATGGACTATCGATAATTTACACCTTAGGCTCTGCTTCTAACTTGGGCCCAAATTGTAAAATGGTCCTTATCTATTGGCGATTTCGTTCCAATTCACATTCCAAGTAATATTCGGCATG